>NW_027041756.1:0-64655 GCF_035928015.1 Saxophila tyrrhenica | reverse complement strand
TCTGTGTCACAGCTGGCAGAGTCTCGGTCCGGGTCTCGGTTTCTGTCTGCGTCTCCGCCGGCAGGGTTTGCGTGATAGTCCTCGCAGGCTGAGTCGTCGTTGCTGTAAGAGTCGTAGTCGTCGTGCTCACTGCACCAGTGACCATGCTAGTCTGTGTAACAGTCGTCGTTGCCCCGGCGGCGGTCGTCTTTTTGGTCCGAGCAACAAGATGGGGCAAAGCTGGTATCGGTTCTGCTTGGGATACGCTCAGGCATGCTAAGAGCACGCACAAAACGGAGGAACGCATGTTGGCAGAGTAGGAACGGGTCCTAGAACGATGGCTCTATGGCACACGAGAGACTTTCGTAGAGTAGCCAGAGGATGTAAGCAAAGACCTATCGAGGCTAGTAAAAGGCAACGGAAGGGGAAGTATATATATGCAGAAAGGTAGATTCTAAGGCTGTACGTGGTAGTCTAGGCCTACCTTCTCCGCTCCACAGGTGATCGCGTACTTACCACTTTTACCATGTCTTTGTTGGACGACATGTACGTGAGTGAAGTTCTAGACCACTAGAAATCTACACACAAGCGGACAATGTGTCTTTGCCTACAAGGTCCCGAGTACGTCAAATCACTCAAACTCAAAGCAGGCGTTCTTACACTACTAGACGGGAGATCTGCGAGCTAGCGGCTGATTCACCGTGCATCCGAGCCAATCTAGATTTACGCCGTCCACCTGGTTGGCAACTTCAAGCCTTAGTCTAGGCTCTTGATGCCGCGTCCTCTACCGCATATTCTTATCGAAAACCGACCTCTCACTCGTCGCGGCGCTGCTTTACTGGCTGGTGTTGACTTTGACTTCGATCATTATGCGGTCGCACGGGAAGAGATGCCCGCAGACCTCGCGATCCTCGTGGAGAATCTCTGGTCTAGGCTGCGGCACGCCAGTGGCCCTCCAGAGCGGTCTTGGGGCGACACGTGGTGCTGTAATGGGGTACTGCATGATTGAGGTACGGAACTGTCGATCCCAGACTTTCGCAGAAGCACTGAGCCTAAAGCAGACAGCCAATATCTAGATTGCTACAACCACAACCAGTCACTCCCGTTTCTCTGCGCCTGAATGTCCCTCCGTCCACTCAATTGGGCGGCGCTCGGAGCGGCCCCTCCTTATGTCTTGCCGCGAAGGTGATTGTGCCGCTTTTACTTTCGCCTCCTCGTTGTTCCTTTGGCAGGCTGTCCGAGGACAGGAGCAACGAGACGCGTCTTCAGGTAGGATTGCGGCCAGGAAGGGCTGAGAAGTCGGAATGCACTGCGGCCGAGTTCTTCGAGTGGCAGTATTGTGGCGTTAATCTGGTCATCGTAGCGTTGTCGCCTACCAGCGGCTTGCTGCCCATTGTAATGCTGCGCCCATAGTTCGTTTCCTTAAAGGCTTATTAGTGTTCAATCCTCACATTCGGAGCTGGCATATGTCCAGAGCGCAGAGAGCGAAAGAGAGCCCGGTGGCAGCAGAACGGCACTCTTCGCCAGAGTCCGCCTCAAATCCTCCCGCATGCAATACACGAGAGGTTCGGTCGTGCGGTACCAGTGGTGTCCAGCCCTGCTGCTGGCGGACATGTGTGACGAGTTGAGTCCGATCCTGTGACACATGCTCGGCAAGCTGGTGCATCGTGATGTGACCGATCAGATCCGCAGGGATGTTCAATGATTAACAGAGTCCGCCCTGTCACAGAAGACCAGCCCGGCACAGAACAGGGAAAACGGTTGCGGCTTGGGCGGAAGGATGACCCGCCCAGTCGGTGCCATCCAAGTCCCCACAGGTCCTGTGCGCCGATGCGTCCAGAGTATGGGCTCAAGCGAGGCCTTCCCCGTCTTGTTACGTCTAGACGCATGTCGACTCGCCCAATGTGATAGAAAATTGCCCGCCGCATAGCAAAAGACGGGACGAGCGGGGACACAGGCCAAGCAAGAATATAGTTAGGAGTGGCAGCCGGCCCGGACATCCTTGACAGAGGATTACATGAACGGATTGCTGGACGAGTCTTACGGAGGTTAGGAGCAAGTGCGTGACCAAGAGGCAGCTCGCGTCCCAGCAGGATGGGACCTCTAGAAGCGAAGTAATCTTCGCAGTCAGTGCTTCGCGAGCTGGCTCAATGCCCAGTCTGCTGGGCGCGTACTCGTCTGCAATGTCTTCATGAGAGGCAACCACGAGGCTCAAGATCAGAGCCGCAGCTACACCAGTGCGGTCTTTGCCGCCTGTGCAGTGCATCAGGCAGGCACCACTGTCATCCCCAATGTGCTTGAGAATTGCGGTCCAGGTGGCTTTGTGCGAGGTGAGCATGTCCATGTACACTTCGGGCAGCTGAATGGACATCAACCTCAAGATGTCTTGCTTTTGTTGAAGAATCCACCTACTGCAGTGAACTTGGGGGCACCAGCGGGCGTAGTAGCCGCCGTCAATGCAACTTCTTGGACTCTAGTACCCTTAATCCGTGGATTTGAATTGGCCTCGATCTCTGCCGTGGAGCGCAAGTCGAAGATGGTTTTGACTCCGATGGCAGCGAGGTCCTGCTTTCCCTGCTCAGAGGTGAATTCGAGGGTGTCAGAGCGGAAGACATAGTTCTTCCGCATGCCTTCTACGGCGATGTCTCGACAGTTGGGAACATGGTCGACCTGCTTCCACGGGTCACGCGACAGCGCTTGTGAGACGAAGACCGGGTCGATGGGGACGTTGATGTTGGTTGCCAGGGATTCTTCGAGGGTAACAGACATGTTAACGAGAGAAGTCGAGGCGGTGGATGCTCTGCTTTACTGTCAGGGGGCGACACGATATGCCTCTTGCCGGTGCTACGTGTTCGCTCGTGGCGTGAAGCATTCGAGTCAACCTTCAGCTGCCCAGCCTTCGAAGCATCCAAGCATCCCAAGGCGCCGCTCTCTCTGGGCGCCATGCAACGTTGTTTGGTGATGAAATGTAGATATAACATCTGGTCCGCCTCGCTGCGTTGCATCGTACGAGCTCTTTGAGGTCGGTATGTTTTGCTCGGCCGGCGTTTGTCGCTGCTCAAGATCTTGCTCCCACCTCCATCTCACCGGTGCCACGACCGGAGAATAGGGGAGGCCTGCACACCCGGCATCAGAGCAGAGTCTTTCACGAGCAAGAGAAGCAGTGAAGTACACGATCCTGGGTCATCGGACTGGCACTCGTCGCCGACGAGGAGTCTACCTCCTACTGTCAGCCCTACCACACTGCACTTGGTGTTCGCGCGGCTGAAGATTGGACACTCTGCCGCCGCCGCGGAGGGAAGACGGGATGATAAACGAGGGCTTGGCAGTCTGGTCTTTGACTTCGGCCTCGCTCGCGTGGCAAGTCCAACTCTGCTTCCCACATCTCTCCTCGCCATGCATTTCTCACGACTGCAGCACGTGTCGCGTCTTTGAAAATTTCACATGGCCGAAATGATCCCACCAAGGCGGGCACGAAGCATGGCCAAGACGGCTTGGACGGCTTCGGGGCTTCTTGGAGGATCTTGCAGAGCGCCTTCGATGTCAGGCCAAGCAGGCCAAGACGACGGCTGGAGATCTTCTTCACCTTCGACCACCAGTAGCAGGCTGGCTCCGCACTTCCGCAAGGGTAGGTGGGGAGGGATCTAACGACGTTCCCAAGCACGTGGGTGTATCTCACTCTCTCATTGTTTGCTTTCTCTCTTACGACTCTTGGTGTTTCTTTCGTCTCTCGTCTAAATCGTTCCTATCTCGAAAAGACCGGAGACAGCGGCATCATGTTGGGGCGATGGACATGGC
Organism: Saxophila tyrrhenica; assembly: GCF_035928015.1. Lineage (NCBI taxonomy): Eukaryota > Fungi > Ascomycota > Dothideomycetes > Mycosphaerellales > Extremaceae > Saxophila > Saxophila tyrrhenica. The sequence goes on along the minus strand of NW_027041756.1, from coordinate 60,878 downwards.
AGGATGGGCAAGGGAATTGCACAGGTGTATCGGGGGACCCGATGGCGAGGGAGGGAGGAGAAGTGATGATAAGACGGTACGATTCCTCTGGCAGTACCTTCTTCCAGTTCTGACCATCTTGCAGCGCTTCACCTGGGTCAGCTTTTGGTTCCAATTTCTCCTGCTCGGTCTGAGGCATACGTTCCTTCTACTACGCCCGCCATGGCCGGCACGTTACACCACCTGGACTGGCTCTTCGCCCTGGGAGTCATCTTCTTCTGCGCTTCCATCTGGTCGCTCGGTGCCAACGATGTGGCCAATTCATACGCGACTTCGGTCTCCTCACGATCCCTGACTTTACCGCAAGCTGGTTGTCTCGCGGTCATCACGGAATTTGTCGGTGCCATCTCCCTCGGCCAGCAGGTCACCGACACGATCCGCAATGGCGTGTTTGCTATCGACAACTTCGAGAACCCCGACACCCCTGACGTTCTGTTGCTTGCGATGGTGTGCGCTGAGCTCGGTATACAACAATGATGACAAGTAATAACTGCAACACGTTCACTGACCATTTCTTGCAGGCTCTGCGACCTGGCAAACCGTCTGCACCCGATTAGGCTTCCCAGTCTCGACCACTCAGTCTCTTGTCGGCGCGCTTGTCGGTGTCGGTATTGCTGCCGATGTTCACGTCAACTGGGGGTGGTCGCCAGGCTCTGTGTCGCAGATCGCGGCGTCCTGGGGTATTGCTCCTTGTATTGCAGCATGCTTTGGTGCCATCATCATGATGAGCATCAAGGTGCTCGTGCACTCTAGGCAGGATCCTCTGAAATGGGGTCTGAGGGTCATCACCTTCTACTACGCTCTCACCGCCGGTATCCTGACGTTGTTCATCACCATCAGCGGTGGCCATGGCATCCCTACGCCTGAGGAGATGGGGGCCGGCCAGGCCGTCGGCATTGTACTTGGAGTGTTCTTCGGCATTTGGGCCCTGACTTCAATTTTCTTCCTTCCTTACTACCATGCCAAGTAAGTGCGATGCTTACGCTCTTTAAGTATGGGCGGATGGCTAACACAAGCGGTACAGGCTCGTTAAGGAAGACCGCCGCCTTCGCGTCTGGCACATCCCCATGGGTCCACTGCTCTGGAAGGACAACTACACTCTCTACTACCCCGGTGACCCAGAGTCCCGTGTGGTACCGAACTACTACAGCTCCGAGTACAAAGGGGAGGATAGCTCCGCCAACAGCATCAATGAGGAGAAGAAGCAGGCATCTGGTGAAGCACACCCGGCGGATGACCAGTCTTCCGGAACAGCTCACGAACAAGAAAACGCAGATGGCATCAAGAAAGTGGACGAGGAGGTCCAAGGTGCCCGCCAGAACGATCTCGCAGCAATCGATAAGCTCCCATGGTTTCACCCCAAGCGTATCTTCGCTACTATCCGCTTCGTGCTCTTCCATGGCATCACAAGAGATGTCATCGGACATCAGAACAAAGGCCTCGACGCCGTCCACGACCGGGCACCGCACTACGATAACAAGGTCGAGCATCTCTGGACCACGGCTCAGATCCTGAGCGCCATGATCATGAGTGTTTCGCACGGCGCCAACGACGTTTCGAATGCCATTGGACCATTCACGACGGAGTACTTCACCTGGAAGACGGGCCAGGTGCTCGAGGAGACGGACACGCCGACGTGGATCAAGGCTGTGGGTGGGCTTGGGTTGGGTGTTGGGTTCTGGACATTCGGGTACGTCTCTCCATCTACCTTTTCCATGACAAACAGCATACTGACCTGCTCAACAGTTTCCACATCATGCGCAACCTCGGCAACCGCATCACCAAGCACTCGCCCACCCGCGGCTTCAGCATGGAGTTGGGTGCAGCGATCACTGTCCTGTTCGCTTCACAGCTCGGTCTGCCTGTCTCTACTACTCAATGCCTCACCGGAGCCGTGGTTGGGGTGGCGTTCACGAATGGGGACTTGAAGAGTCTGAACTGGAAGCAGATTGGAAAGATCTTCATCGGTTGGGTGTTGACTGTGCCGTGCGCGGCCATTGTTGGTGGTATTGCAATGGGTATTGCGTTGAATACTCCTAGCTGGGGGCCGGGGCATTGAGTGCTGTCAAGTGAGTTGCACGATCGTTTGGGTTGAGAAGAAGGGAGGGGCTGGGTGAGACAGTTCGTGCTATCGATGAGGATAGCCCAATCTACTGTACCATACGACTTTCCTTTCTCGCTTGTACAACTCCACCGGACATAGTGTTAGACTCGAAAATCCGTAGCTACGTCGACACCTGCGACTGGAATAGCCTGCGACTTTGCCAACTCTGTCGGCTCTGTACCTCGGTCGCCAGTTCGTTCAACATCATCCTCTTCGCCCCATCTTCTGTAATTGATCTTCCTCCCATGAGCTCGACAGTCATCACAGGGCCTTTCAAATCCGGTATCCTGTCAGCAACGTATATGAGATATGGCTCTCACCACCCTATCCTTCGAACACCCCATCGCCCCCACAGCCTTCAACCAACACGCAGTCCTCCGCTGGTACAGCAAATACAGCACCGCCTTCCGCGACGCCTTCTCCACCACCGACCCGGAAGCCTTCTACAGCAGCAACTGCATCATGTACCTCCCCGACTGCACCACTATGCAAGGCGCCACGACCCTCTGGCCGTTCTTCAAAAGCATCTATGGTCCTTTTGAGAAGGTGACTCGTGAGATGCTGACGCTTAATTTGGTTTCGAATGAGGAGAATGGGAAGCATAGTTTGCATATTGAATTGAGTACGACGCTCTACCCGGGGCAGGGTATTGCACCAGTGCCGTTGCCGCAGGCATTCTGCTATGTGATCGGTCCGGCGGAGGAAGGGAAGGGAACGGATGGATTTCAATTCCATGGATTGAGGTGTTATTATGACCGTTCGCTGCTGCAGAGGACCATCGACAGCATACCGCGATAGCCTGACATCAGACCGTCCACGGGATCGCTTTTGCTTAATCAAGCCGCGTCCCTCGCAACGCAGGGCTATCCAAATCGTCCCAACCGCCAAATCCCATCTCCAGCACCCCACGCGAAACGCCAAAGTCAGACCGCCGCCCTCAAAATCTTCTCCGCCTGATCAAACCCCGTCATCTTCTTAATCAAACCATCGAACAACCCATGCGGCAGCACCGTCGCCAAGCGAACGAGCCACGCGTTATCGCCTCTCCAAATGATCGCCGGTGGCGTCGTCTTCGTCAAGTCCCGCACAACCTGCTGGGCCCAGAGCTCCGCGCTCATGGGTTTGCTTCCGGCCTCGAGCGTCTCGCCCCGGAGCGATTTATCCACCACTGAGCGCGCGGGCTCGTAGATGGACCCGGACGGGAGAGAGGTTGGGGTGGCGCTTTTCTGGTTCTCGAAGATGTTGGTCGCGACCATTGCAGTGCGCAGATCCACTACCTTGATGTTGAACGGCTGCAGTTCGAGGCGGAGGGTGTCGCTCATCATGGAGAACGCGGCTTTGGACGCGGCGTAGACTCCTGAGTACGGGATGGTGGTCACCGCGGCGCTGCTGGTGTGGTTCACTATCATGGCGTTGGAAGACCTTAGGAGTAAAGGCGTAAAGGCCTGAATCATGGCGACTTGGGACCAGACGTTCAGGTCGAAGAGGCGCTTCGCTTCGGTGATGGGGAAGTCGACAACGGGCATGAGTTGATTGGCGCCGGCGTTGTTGATGAGGACGTCCAGTGAGTCGAGGGACTTGACGCAGGCGCGGATGGATTCGTCGGAGGTCACGTCGAGCTGGAGCGTTTGGATGCCGAGGGCGGAGAGGTCTTCCATCTTGGAGAGGTTGCGGGCGGTGGCGTAGACGTGGTAGCCGGTTTTGTGGAATGCTTTGGCGAGTTCGCTGCCCATGCCTCCGGTTGAGCAGCCTGTGATCAGGACGGAGCGTTTGGGGACGCTCATCGTTGCGGATGGGATTGAGGGTGCGGCGGGTTGGTTCTGTTATGTTCGGTGCCGGTTGAGGGCGGTTGTATTCGTCGTGGATATCGTTCGATGAGGGCGGAGGGGCTGTTCAAGTAGTGCTCGAGGCGACGTTTGAGAATGGGTAGTCCTGCCATTGGAAGGTCGATCTTAGTAGTTATACTCATAGTCCTTGAAAGCAACCCAGGATGAACGTTCACACCCGGCGATGCTCTTCTACCCAGCGCCGTGTCCGTCGGCGTGATTGAAGACGATAGCGCATCTTCTAAGATTGGAAGTTTGCTGTGTATTTGTAACTGGAAGTTTTATGCAGTGTGCACAACCCGATTAGGCAGTCTCTTGACTCGCGCCTTCCTCACAATCCCAGCTGCACAAATGCTTGACATGTAAGCATTGCAATCCCTTCGTAGTCGTCGAAGGTCTAGAGAATAAGCGGAGTTTCATACATTGTTGTGGACACTGCCGTAACTCCATTGATGTACTCTCACCCACCAAAGACTTCCAGTCCTTTCCTGTGTGCGCTATGGGTATCGCAAAGACGACCGCCGTCTCCTTTCATGCGCCAGTTGCCATGCATGCCTTATTCTTACATTGTCCCATCCATCTCATTGCCGATGACTCCTATCCACAATCCGTATTCTCCAGCCCGTCGGCCTCTCTTCGCACCACGCCAGCTCAGGTAGCCTCTCCTCCCTCTTCCTGCCGCTCAGATTGCCTAGCAACCAGTCGGTCACGCTGACGACTCGCGTCATGCTGTCCCATCTACCGCCTTCTTCCGTGTGCTCGATGACGTGTTTGAGGATCTTGCCATCTTTGTCGAACTCGAAGATGAAGAGGCCGGTGAACTCGCCGTCCGTCTCGTCGGACAGGTTCAGGTTGTCCTTCGAGCTTGCAATTGTGGTTCCCGAAATAAAGTCACGAATCTTGTCCACTGGATCCCTGCTGCCAATCTTCTGATCTCGATATGCACCACCCGTGCCATCTCTAGCCTTGGTCTTGCCACACGTCTTCCATTTGACAATCAACTTCTCGTCCCTGCTACCAACTGGACTAGATGAACCACCATTCTTCACCATTCGCTCAGATAGGATCGTCAGCTTGACGTTACCGACCAACGGCACACGACCCCAGGCCACTGGCGCTGTCCACAATGCTGCCACATATGCAAGGCGCCCGGACACTGTGGGCAGATGCGGATGGGTCGATGGGAACAGGTGCAGGCTTATATTGGGTGAGAGGATGTCCGACGGCAACGGTGACTGTAGGAGCGTCGGTAGTCTCTCGTGTAATGTCCGCACGGTCTTGCCCAGCTGTAACGTTCGTTCGTCTGGCCCCTTCGGGGGTTCGCTCGGGAGGTTGTATCGGGGAGGGGTCGAAATAAAGTAGACATCGCGGTTCAGCTTATCGATGTCGTGGACCTGCGCGAAGCATCTGCAGTCACGCATGCAACATCGTGGGTCACATCTTGGTCGATTGCGCTGTGCTGCTGTCCTCGCAACGCCGACGTTGACCGCGGCGGGAGACGTTCGCTGGAAGAAGTGTCGTGGCAGAAGCGTACGCATCAAGCCCGCCGGCGTCATTGGGTTCCAATAGAGAACAGGTCCATTCGAAGGTGGAGGTGGACGTGGTTGCTGTCAGATGATGAGGAGGAGGTGTCTCCGTTGAAAGTGAATTGTTCAAGGCTTAGCTAAACTTTATTCTGCGTTTCGATGACGTAGAGATCGTCGCCGCATTAGGAAGGTACAAAACATCTGTGATCTGCCGGCGGCTCAGTGTAGATCACTCCATCATCGGCGAAAATGTTCGCCCTCGGACGATCGTCCTTTGGTCAATGTTCTTGCGCTCTCTGCTTCATCGACCGACCGCCTTGAGACCTATAACAACACTCAGAAATACACATACTAGAACAATGGCGACGCAGAGCGGTGCTGGGAAGCGTGTCATTTTTACTGGCGGCAGCGGAAAGGCAGGCAGATATGTCATTCCTGAGCTGGTCAAGAGAGGCTACAAGGTATGCAACATCTGCTTCTTCCAGCGAGTGGCGGCTGACATGCTCACCAGGTCTTAAACCTCGACCTTGTCGACTTCCCGGACCCCAGCGCCGGCGTCTTCACACTGAAGACTGACCTCACAGATTCAGGTCAAGTCTTCAATGCCATGACGACCCACTACGACTTCGCAGGCTACGAGCAAGGCTACTCCGAGCCTCCTCCCGATGCAGTCATCCACTTCGCCGCATTCGCCCGCAACATGCTCGTGCCGGACAACAAAATGTTCGCCTCAAATGTCACAGCAACCTACAACGTGATCGAGGCTGCTTGCAAGCTAGGCGTGAAGAAGATCATCTCCGCCTCCTCAGAGACCACCTACTCCGTTTGCTTCTCCGAAGGCGATACTGAATACAACTCCTTCCCGCTCGAGGAGGACTACGACGTCAACCCCATGGACTCATACGCTCTCAGCAAAGTCTGCGGCGAACGCACCGCCCGCACCTTCGCCCGCCGCTTCGGCACGGACATCTACGTCTTCAGAATAGGCAACGTGATCGAACCGCACGAGTACGAGCGTGACTTCCCCAAGCACGTCGGGCAGCCTATGACACGGAAACGAAACGCGTGGTCGTATATCGATGCGCGCGACTTGGGCCAGATGTGCGATTTGGGCATTCAGAAGAGTGGGTTGGGGTTCCAGATTTTCAATGCGACGAATGATACTATTACGACTACGACGCCGACGAAGGAGTTCCTGAAGAAGGTGGCGCCGGATACGCCTATTACGAGGGAGATGGGGGAGTGGGAGGGTCCGTTGAGTAATAAGAAGATGAGGGATGTTCTGGGTTTCAAGGAGGACCATGATTGGAGGAAGTATTATAAGCCTTGAAGGGGCATGTGTTGAAGATATGTGTGAAATATTGGAATGCTTACGATACCGTGTTGAATGTGGAATGAGTATACTTGTAGACCTTATGCCATGGGAGTCTGTACGAGTCGATCAGATGAAAGACATCGACGATGGGAGGCTTGGCAGATCACAAGCTCGCGTGCTTGATTCGGTAGAAGCTTAAGATGACGCTTAACCATCCTTTCTCCTGCTTGTCTACCAGTACCTTTACTTGCTGTATACATATGAAGCAGACGACAGTATCAGAGGATATGGAATACCAACCATAGTTGCTAACATGACGTCCACCAATCGACCATCACAATAGCGCGACCATCAACCGCCTCGGACCCTCCAACATCATGCCCCCTCGGCCTTTGACCTCCTTTGGCGGAGGTCGCGAGATGGCACAGCAGAACGCGCCGTCCTTACTACCTCCACGCGACTCTCTCGAACTCGCCTCCCTAGCCTCGACATCGAACCACGAACACGACCCATCCGGCCGCGGATCCCTCGAGTCCTCCTCCAGCGGCGTACCCTCGAGTCGCAAACTCTCCTTCGACGATGATCCGGTGGGTCATGGCGATGCAGACGGCGGAAGCAATTTGCCAGCGCTCGGGGGAAGGAGGAGCTATTCCATGTCCAGTGCCTTCGACTTTAACAGCGCCCTTTACCCGCTGACGGCATCCGGAGCTGGGTATACTGCGCTTGGAACACCGGCGACACCTCATGGCTTCGAGCTTGGGATGAGCAATGGCACAGGTGGAGCGGGAGGACAGGGGAGTCTGGAGAAGCACAAGAGCTTGACCTACCTCAATGGCCTTTCGTTAGTGGTGGGCTTGATCATTGGGAGTGGTGTATTTTCTTCACCGGCGAGTGTGAATAGCAATGCTGGGTCGCCGGGAGCAGCGCTAGTAGTGTGGGCTATCGCAGGTCTGCTGGCATGGACAGGAGCGGCGAGCTATGCGGAACTAGGAGGTGCAATACCGTTGAATGGAGGTGCGCAGGTATATCTGAGCAAGATATTCGGCGAATGGGCTGGATTCCTCTTCACTTGGTGCGCGGTCACAGTTCTAAAGCCAGGAAGCGCGGCGATTATTGCGATCATATTTGGAGAGTACACGGTCAGGGCGGTTATTGGCGCTGATTCCATGGCTGCGAGTTCGTGGATCAACAAGGGTGTTGCACTTATTGGGCTGGCATTCGTGACGGCCATCAATTGTACGTCTACGAAGCTTGGGACGAGGGCGGCGGACTTCTTCATGTTCTTCAAATTTCTTGGACTGCTTGCGATTACGGTTACGGGGATTGTTGTCGCAGTCACAGGCCTAGCATACAACAAAGACGGGCTCTCCACCACATGGAAGAATACCAACTGGTTCGAAGGCACATCGACCTCCAGCAGCCAGTGGGCCGTGGCACTCTATGCTGGCTTATGGGCCTACGATGGCTGGGACAACACCAACTACGTGGTGGGCGAGATGGTCAATCCTGCCCGCGACCTCCCCAAGACCATACACACCTCCCTTCCTCTGGTCATCTGCGCATACCTCCTCGCCAACCTCGGCTACGTCTTCGTCCTCCCGCACGAAGTCATCAACGCCTCCAACACCGTCGCCGTCGCTTTCGGCCAGACCGTCTTTGGCCCGCTTGGCTCACTCTTCCTCGCCCTCACGGTGGCCTGCTCCTGCTTCGGCGCCCTAAACGCCACAACCTTTACCGCCGGCCGCCTCGTCTACAGCGCCGGCAAAGAAGGCTACATCCCACAACTCTTCTCCACCATTGGTCTCTCCCCATCCGGCGGCCAACGAATGCGCCTGTCCCGCCGTCCAACCTCCTCCCGCGGCAAGCGTTTGACAACCTTCGTCGCCGACGAACAGGGATTCTTCTACACCCCAATCTACGCCATGCTCCTCAACGCGGGATTAACAGCCATCTACACCATCATCGGCGACTTCACCACCCTCACCACCTTCTACGGCGTGGCATCCTACCTCTTCTACTTCCTCGCTGTCGTTGGGCTCATCGTCCTACGAGTGAAAGAGCCGGAATTGGAGCGGCCGTATAAATGCTGGATCGTCACGCCGGTGGTGTTTTGCTGCGTGAGTTTGTTCTTGGTGAGTCGGGCGGTTTTTGCGACGCCCGTGCAGGCGTTGATTGTGTTGGGCTTCATTGCGGCGGGGGTGCCGATTTATTGGTGGAGGGTTGGTAGTCGTAAGAATAGGAGGAAAGCGGGTGAGGGAGTGGAGTGGAAGTTTTGGAGAAGGTGGGGAAGGAGGAGGTAGTCAGGTACGGGTATCGGTACGGTTTTGCAAGGTGATGGTTTCTGTGCTTTTGCTGGGCTGCAGGTGAGTGGCTCTTTCTTTCATCACATCGAAATAAGGCGGCTCCTCCGGCGACGGTAAGTGCGATTGCCTTCCCATCAACCGCCCGCACTGCGTCTTGCTCTACAGCCTTTCCTTTCCTTGGCAATCAGCGGTCCAGTGGTCAATTACTTGCTCCACCTATCGTTGACCTATACCTACAAGACCTATAAGACCAGCATCCTATCCGTCAATGGCAGCCAAACCCTCCACCGGCGGCCGTACGCCTTCCCCATCCCCCCTTACACACACCGCATCTCCTTCCACCCCACTAACGCTCGCGCAGAATTCGGCCTAATATCCGGCCTCATCGGCCTCTCCCTCTGCATCGCCCAAACGATCAACGGCCACATCGCGTCCGTACAAGAGCGCGAGCGCATGCAGGAGGCGCACGAGCAGAAGATGCATTTTCTGCACGAGTTGCATCGGCATCAGTTGCGGGGGAAGGAGAAGGAGATTGAGGAGAGGGGGAGGCGGATTGAGGGGTTGGAGAGGAGGAAGGACCGTGAGGGGGGGATGAGGGAGGGGGAGGGGCAGCTGCGGGAGAGAAGGGAGGGAGAGCGTAGGGATGGTGATGGAGTGGGGCGGGAGTTGAGGATTGTGGAGAAGATGGAGGAGTTGGGGATGCATGGGCCTGGTGGGAGGGGTGAGAATGAGATGAAGGATACGGAACGGAAGAGGATTGTAGAGCATGGTGGCCACGGGAGTGGAGCTGAGGAGCATTTTGATCAAGGTGGGCAATGAGATGGTGTTTCGCTACGTCGATTGGTAGTTGTAGTCATAGCCATACAGTGACACCTAAATTAGGAGTTTCAGGCCATGGAGTTGTCTCTATATGTTGTCATTCCATCCAATCAAGTCGGCTATATCACGCCTCCGAGGCTGGGGCTGTCGGACCTCACTCTATCGCAGCTTACGGCCGGCCATTTGATGAACGTTCAGTATACATTATCAACCTATCTACACAGCTCCCAAACATCTGCCATAGCATTCCGGTGAAAGAGCGACTTCAACATGGCATCGTGGTGACACCTACGTAACGCCTCCACCGACCAACTCCCTCCGCCTGCAACACCCCAACCCCATATAGCCCGTCATGGGCTTCTTCGATGTGCTCAAGGTATAGCATCTCAGACCGTTCGACACATATCGTACTTTATATTGATCGCTCCTAGATCGTCTTCCTCCCCGCCGTAATAGCAGCGTCTATCTACGGCCTACTCGTCTACGTCATCCTCCCCGTCTACCGCCATCAACACGCCCAATATTCCCAGTATCTACCCTTACATCAGATCTCCGAACGAACGAGCGGCTTCAGAAGTCGAGTACAGCATACGTTGACACGGTGGATCCTGCCGCGGCATCTCCAGTGGAGATTCGACACGCAGACGGGGAACTATGTCGGCTACGAGGGCCGGAGAGGGAGTGCCAGCACTGAAGGCGCGGATGAAGAGCTTTTCGAGGCAGAGGAGGGGGAGAGAATGGTGGGCTTCGCGGTCAATAGAAGTGGTGCAGAGGCGAGGAGTGAGCGGGAGCTGTTGAGTGGTGGTTCGCCTCGGACAGAGCAGGATTCTTCAAGAGGGCAGGACTCGCGGGGCAGAGGGGTGTCATGGCGAGACCGGCTGGTTGGGAGAGGAGAGACCGGCGGGTATGGTGAGCTGGACTCTGAGAGAAGGCTGAGTCGGGAGTTGGAGAGCGGCTTCAGGGACAGCTCGGAGAGTGAAAATACGGGCGATGACCGAAGGCAATGACCTGGAATGAATCCGTGCAAGACAAGACTTCATCTCAAGACATTGTTCACCTCTCACTCAGGCTGTGGTTGCTAATTCAGCTGGGCGCTAACCATCTGACAGCCGGCTCGCCATAACTCATTCCGATTTTTGGATCAGACGTCCTGGCCTTCACAAGCTTATACCTTCACTCGTCCGATATCGTGACGACCAAGCGTTTCAACCCACTCCAGCGAACACATTCACCAGTCCCAGTCTGACAACGACAGAGGCTACGGTTTGACCTCTCCTCTCGTCTACGCCAACCTCATCAATACTGCCAACTCACACCGTCACACTTTTCCTATACCAGCCAACATGCTGGACCCTACGACGGGCATCGAAGTCTACGTACGCCCGTGGCGCGCTCTTGATCCCTACCCCGAGTACGAGCATCCAACTCATCTGCCACCACTGGCGGAGGGCGAAAACAAGAATGCGCGCTATCTGGAGGCCGTGACCGATGAGAGGTTCGAGATTCAAGTCACGATCCCAGCAAGTGCTCCGCTGCATGAAGAGAAGTGCTTCGGGATCCTTGTCTTCTTTGAGGGGATGAGGAGAACCATCGAGCATTGCTTGCCTGGCCGCGAAAAACACCCAAACCAGCCTTACACTTGTACAGCCGACAAGCTTGCCATGTTCGACGGAACAAGCCTCACCTTCAATGCCATGGTCTTCGGAGCGCTTACGGCTGCGACTAATCGGCGACTTTCGGCCGACGAAGAAGAAGATGAGCTGAACAATCGTGGCAGGATTGAGGTCATGATCTATCGAGGGACCTTGTATCTTGGCAAGCCATTTGAAGAAGACGAAGACCTGTTTCCAACGGTTACTTCGCCGAAGGTGCTGAAGGAAAGATCGCACTCGCTCAAGTACGATTGATACGTCTCTAGCATGTCATGGTTTTTCTAACAGTCTCAACAGGCTTATTGAACTGCGCACAGATCGCCGATGGCCGTTGGCAACGCATTTTACACCGGACGATGGCGAAAATAGCAAAGTGGCAGGCTTCAAGTTCTTCTACGGATCCTATAATAGGCGAAGGATGTTCGACGACAGGTCAGTCTTTAACGGGCGAGTAGAAACACTGGGGAAGGACGGCATCATGCGTGAGTCAAACTCGCCGCCCCAAACACGATTGGCATACTGCGATCCTTCGCCCAGCGTTGCCTTCTCGGCTTCTACGACTTCTCGCAACTCTCTCGACCGTGGGAAAGTAGATGGTCAGATTCGAGGCTTGCCTGAACCTGCTATGCCACCAGGTCATATGTCTTCTCTAGCGACAAAAGCAGACGGCCTTTCAGTTTCGGCGAGGTTCGACAAAATTAGGCCAGCCTCCTCACCCGTTCCAGAATGCCTTGTGTCGGAAGATGCTGCTGCTTTGAGACATTCCGCACCGTCACAGGCGACGATTCCGAGATCGAACAACCCTGACAACCTATCAGAAAGCACGTCGAGCGGTGCTCAGCCCGGATCTTCGCCACAGCTTCCTTTCAAGCATGCTGAAGCCGAGCCGGCAGAAGCAAAGCCTGCCGAAATGAGGACAGAGCAGCCTGAAATCACCGCCGAGCCAGCACGCAAGAAGATCAAGGTCGAGGTCGTCGATCTTACCGCCGATGACACTGACCCTCCTTCGACACAGCCCGTGAAGTCGGAAGTACCATCGTCAGATCGAGCGGCACGGCTGGCTGTGCTGGAGAAGGAGAAAAAGAGGCTGTTGCTCAGGCAGGAGGAGAAACAGATCATGCGGCGGTTGATGGATCTTGAGGATGGTACAGCATAGGCTGGGGAAGTGGTGCTGGACTCAAGAACGTTTTGGTCAATTGGGAGGAGCTGGAAACAGCGCGATGGTGTCCCAGAACCGGTGATCAGATCAATGTGAGCTCATTTCTCTACGAAGCTTAAGACTCATCTGCAACAACCAATCATTTTACTCTGGGGTCGGACTCGTGTTTCATGTTTCAGCATGTGATTGCCAAGGCGCAGGCGGTCTCAAAGGTTCCCCGCCCACTTACAACGCGGACGCGCCGTGCAAAACAACAACATCAGTTCACAAGCCAGCCAGCCATCATGCTAGACCAGTCTTCCGGCATCGTCGCGCACGTCGTGCGCCACTGCGGGAAACTCGTCTATCAGGAGTACGCAGACGTCAACATAGTAACGCAACTGACTGGGGGTGGCAATTTCAGATACTTGGAGGCTGTCACTGACGAGCGATTTTCGATTGTGGTCATCGTGCCCCCGGGTAAGCATTGACGTACCAAAGCGTCCTCCGAGACACGATCATACTACATGTGGCGTGTCGAGACCTTTTGCTTTCTTGCATGATTTTCGAGACACCTGCTAACCCTTCTGCCCTTCGGTGCTTTAGGTCCCGCCCTGCGAAAGGGTGAATGGGCCCAGATCTGTGTGGAGTTGGAGGGAGGCAGGAGAATCATCAAGAAGACATTGAAGACATTGGAGCCGGAGACCACTGCACACGTCTTCGATGGCATGAGAGTCTTCGACGGGTTGTACTGGCGCAACCACCGCATGGTTTTTGGCGAGATCCAGTCCGGCGCGCCTACGCTGGACGACGATCGACTCTCCGAGGAGAAGAAGAGTCGTGGTACCATTTCCATCACCGTCAAGACTGGCTACCCCAAGTGGGAAGAGGAAGCCGTCGCTCCAGCTTTGTACGCACTCTTCGCTTCGAGTGAGGTGCTTGAGCACAAATCTCACGGCCTCAAGTGAGATCCCCTGACCTCCAAGCACCGAGTGGTACTGACATAGTCTCACAGAAGCGCAACGCATATCAATCCACACTGTGGCGGCCCAAGGCAAGGGGTAGTTCTCGTCCCGTACACCGGCGATGATGCAGTCGTCGAACTTGCTTCGTTCAAATTCTGCTATGTGTCTCGTGGTAAGCCCAAGATAAGCCTGTCGCCAAAGAATAATCCTCTAACGGCCTGCCAGCTATCCTGATAGGGCGCGGCATCACTCCAAATGAACAGGCGCCCGCTGTCACTGTCGACGCATCCGATACCCCTAGCGGTCAACCCACTGAGCAGGCCGTGCGCAGAGACTCCCTCGAACCCACCCAGCGCTCCGCTTTGCCACTCAAGCGCAGCGCGACCACCACTGATCTCTCCGAAGACGAATCTGGCCCATCAAGAAAGCAGAGCAAGGCGGGGGCAGCTCCTTCTACGCCAAGGCAGCCTGGGTCCAACCCAAGACGCTTCGCGGTCACCTTCGAGCGCGACCCAAAACCCACTCAGCCTGCGTCAAACCCGAAACGCTTCAACGTCTGCTTCGAGCGCGATTCGAAAACCACTCCGGCTGCTCCAGACCCAATCCTCTCAGAAGGACGCAGCGGCCCACACTCAGGAGCGGAGATCAGCCGCACCGCCGTCGTGCTGAGCGGATCTTCGGAGGAAACGGGGGCTGGCACTCCAGTAACAAAGCAAGCAGCCACCGACTCCGCACGTGCAGACGTAGGGGCAACGGACAAGACAGCAACGCCAGCTGCGGCGCAGAAGGAGAAGGAGAAGAAGAGGCTCATGCTCATGCTAGAGGAGAACAAGATCATGCAGAGGCTGATGGAGCTTGAGGAGGACATTGCTTAGAGCACGTGTACGTCCAAGGAAAGATGCTGGAGTCGCAAAGTGACCGGCATGGGTTGTAAAGATGCATTTGCGGGAAAGGATGTACACAAGACTGAGCGAAGCAGAAGAAGCAGACTGGCATCTGTAGTACTCTGTATGAACCTCGCCTGTCGCTGAAAGCATTTCCACAGGCACAGTGATCTGCTTTACTTGATCTCACACCACGGCTCCAAAGCATCCACAATCCTCCCCCACAACCCACCCTGCCAGCCCCTAACCCTCTCCCACTCCTCCATTGCCATTCCCATCTCCAGCATCTTCAACCACGCCCCAACAACGAAATCCGCATACACCGGGCCCTCCCCATCCAACCACGGCCCAACCTCCTCCCGCCCCGAACGTTGACTCATCGCCTTGTCCGTCCCGCCTGCTCGCCAGACATGATCAGTCGTGCCGCCCATGTGCTGATACGCTTTGGCAAGCTCGCCGAGCGCGGCCTCGAAGGCGAGGAAAGTGGCTTCCCGCGCGTCAGGGCTGAGCTTCAAATCGTCCCAGGACGTCGCGCCGAAGCGCTTGAGCATGACGGCTTTCGCTGCTTCCGGTTCGCGAAAGGGCATCTGATCGACGAGGATGGCGTAGGGTGTGAAGATGCTGTCGATTCGGTTGTTGAACGCCGCTGTCAATCCCGTAGTGTTCGGGAGAATGAGACGAGGGGCGTCCGGATAAGTTCTGTCAAGGTGCAGGGCGATCTCGAAGGAGTCTCCCACCAAATTACCGGTTGAATGGTCCTTGATCATGGGCAGGGTATGGAATGGTTCGCCGTTGGGTAGAGTGCGGTTGGCGCCTACGCCTAGTTCTTGCCGTACGGAGCAGATGTCTGGGAGGTCAACCCATTGTGTGCGGTATGCGAGGCCTTTGAAGTTGAGGGCAAAACGACTCTTCCATGGATTGGGTGCGAAGGTCCTGGCTGGTTCGTTTGACGCAATGTCGTAGAAGATGATCTTGTTGTCGGAGCTCATGGTGGAGTTGGCGTTGGGTGTGATCAGGACGGGAGGGCGTTCGATGGAGCAGAGAGCCGTCTCTTCTACCCAATGTTGCTGAAGTCTTGGAGATCTTGGTACCCTTGAGCCGTAAAGCTCAGTGAAACGTTGTGCGACGATGGCTGGCGCATCCCTTTCCTGATCGAGACGACAAGGCGAGAGCTGAAGTCTGGATCGTGATGGTTTTCCTTAGTAATAGATATGCAGCGGCAGAATGATGACTGTTCTGCACGCCAACAACACGGAATAAGATAATGGTAGAGGCGGAACACATTAGCAATTATGCAAAACCCTATCTACACATCTGCCTACAGAGAACGCTCTTCACATCGACACAACCTGGAAGCATTAAAACGATTGGGTATTCCACAAATGCACAGCTTCTCATCCAGCTTCGCTCACCGGCGTGGGTCCTTACTGACCGGCTAAATGGTCGACGGCCTGTCGTTCCGTCAGTACAAAAGGCACCGCACTGTTAATCATGCGGGTGCACTCACCTTATTGATATCATAATCATACATCTCCAATGCATTGAGTGCCTGCCCTCGCGCATACCCCATGCCCGTCAACCGCTTCAAGATTGGATCATCGTGCTCAGTACCCGGCGTGATAGCACCACCTCGATCCGCACCGAGTGGAGCTTTGCCTGGCGGAGGACCAGGCGGTGGCTGGAAGACTTGTTGAGTAGCAGCCGAACTGGACGGAGCTGCAGCCGCGGAGCTGTTCGTGGTAGAACTGCCGTTCACTGTAGACCACGGATCATCGTTTGTCGTTGCTGCGCCATTGCTGGGAAACGAGGTATCAATGTCCTTCGAATTGTCGAGCCCAGAGAAAATGGCATCCCAGTCATGCTGTGATGCTTGCGGCGTCTGTTGGATGCTCCCAGTACCCTCACCACCGCTTCCACTCTGCCCAATCGCACTTTGACTGACATTCGGCATGAAGTCAGCGAAGCCGTTCCCGCTGTCTTGACTCTGTTGCACACTTCTCGTCGCGGGTATTGGTGTGGCGGCATTGCTTGGAGCAGGACTGTCGAAGGCGGGGTTGAATTCGTCAACACTCTGCCGACCGCCGAACCCAAAGTCGAAGGACTCAGCGTTCTTGTCAGCTTCTTTGGTTTCCGAAAGGTCGGCGAAGTCATCGAAGTCGTCAAAGGCGTTGCTCGAAGACTGAGCAGTAGGAGGCGAAGAAGTTGGCACGCCAGCATCGGTAACACTGCTCATCGGCCGACTAGAGGCGTCCACGAAGATATCTGTGCCGGGGGTAGCCAGAGGTTGTTGTCCTGACGCACTGCTGTAGCTACCCTGCTGCAAGCTTGAGACTCTTGGTGGTGGCCGCGACACTGTCTCTTCTGGTGCGGTGCTCTGTGGAGCGGAGTCGCCTGCAGGCGGTGTTACGCTGTCGTCCGAAAACGTCGCTGACGTAGTCTCGACCGGCGGCGAGGTGGTGGGCGGTGGAGGACTGGTAGGATCTTCTCTGGATGGGAGCAGATCTCCATACTCGCGTGGAAACGAGTTGCTGCCACTCCTTTCGCCAGTCCCGCCATGGAGGACGTTGTCGCTCTGCTCGTACGTAGGCGGTGAGGTCTGCTTCGAGATGTCCGGCAACTCTTCGCCAGGTGTAGGGATTTCATCGTTCGCTGGTTCCGGCGCTGCCAACGAGCCCGGTGCCGCCGACGAAGTCGTGGCAGCCGAGGTGTCGAGACCGCTTTGCTGCGTTGTTGATGGAGCTGCAAAATCGTCCCCAAAGCCTCTATCTTTGGATTTGTCTTCATCGTCGTCATCACTTGAGCTATCACTTTCATTGTCTAGCTCCAAGCTCTGAATAGGCGGGAACTCGTCATTGAAGCCTCTTGTTGGCGGAGCCTGCTGGTCCTTTGATGCGAATGGATCCTCATCTTCAGCGCCGTCCTTAGCCTTGTCACTCTCGCCAAAGCCAGCGAACGCAGCATCAAAGTCGTCGTTGACGTTGCCACTCGTTGTACCTGGAGCAGGTGTTCCGGCCTGAGTGCTCGGTTTAGTAGATCCTGAGAGCTCTTGTGCGTCGACAGTTGGCTGGGCTTCTTCACTAGGGAATGCACCAGGCACCATTTCGCGCTCTGGCTCAGCGTCTCCGGCTCTCGAAGCTGGCGGCATGACTCGCGTGCTGGCCGCATCTGGATCACTTTGTCCCACAACGCCACCACCGAGTGGCAAGTTGGTCGGAGTGAACTGACGACTCTCCGGCGGCGGAGGAGGCGAAGCAACCCTCTCAGGCTCAGCCGAATCCGGAGCTGGCGTCCCTAAAAAAGCCTCTCCCGTCGGGTCGACTGAGCGAGGTGGAGGAGTGGCAGCAGGAGTAGCTTCGCCGGCGGAAGACACTGAGTCCGTCATGCCCATGCTAGCGGTAGCTGCACTAGCACCAAAGGCGGTGCTTCCGGCCGTTGCACCTGCAGCTGGCATAGATCGTCCAATGAAAGAGGTAGCAGGTGGCGTTTCTGCCCTGCTGCCTGCCTGCCCACTCGGTGCGAAGGCGGATGATGGGCCAAACAGCTGATCGAACGCGCTGGGAGTCGGGCCAGAAGAAGCCGCCGGAGGTGGGCTTGCAGGGCCAGTACTCGCTTTGTTAAAGAACGGGTTCGTGGACGCCATGCTTGCAGCTGGACTCCCCACGTTGCTAGCCTGGCTCGCCATGGCCGGCTCCGGGCTGACCGTTCGACTTCTTGCCATTTCTGCAGCTTCCCGCTCGAGATCTGCCTTCTCACTCACCAGTCGATCGCGCTCAGCCTCGTTGGTGGACATTTGCTTCTTGTTGATGCTGACCATTCCTCTCTGCTGCCTCGCATCCAGCTTCATCTTCTCGATCTCCGGCTTCATCCGCGAGACCTCAGCATTGAGCTGCGACATGCGCTGTTTCAAATTTGCATTCTCCTGCTGATCCGCTTGCAACTGCTGGCTCACACTCTGATGTTGCGTCGATAGATCTTGATACGTTCCTTCGAGCATCGCAAGTTCCTGCCCCAGCCTCTTCGTTTCGGACCGGGAAGAGGTCAGTTGAGCCTCCAACTCCTTCACGGCCTTGACTTCCGTCTCGTACTGCCCTCTGAACTGCTGTAACCGCTGCTCGAGGTCGCGCTTCTGCGCGTTTGTCTTGTCGACGTCTGCTTGCGTCGCCGATTTCTTCGCTTGAGTCGACTCCATCTGATTTCGTAGGTTGCCAATTTGACTGCTCATGTTCGCAAGCTCCGTCGTATCGTTGGTGATCCTGCTACTCTCCTCGGCATGGGCATCGCTGTCGCCAAGTAGGTCGTCCATGTTGCTAGGCATAGGAGCACCAGGTCCGCGCTGCTGGTTCTGGGGCTGCATGAAGCTTGCCGAAGGACCCTGTGATTGGGAGGGTGAGAATGCTTGCGGCTGCGATGATGTATTGGATGAAGCTCCAGTATTTTGCTGCACCAGGCTTGTGCCGAAAGCCGAAGTAGGTACAAACGGCTTGAACATGCTGCCCGTAGACTGGGGCTGCTGGAAGCGTGCTGGCGAGCCTGGACTACCAGGAGCTGATGTGCCAGAGAAAGGATCTCGAGATGCGGTGGCAGAGGCACCTGTGGACTGAGGTTGGAGTGCGGCTGGCTGCGACTGAGACTGCGTGGGCGAAGAGTCGAGGCCGAACAAGTCATCTGCCGCGGACATCTTCTGTGGCGGTGGAACAACCTGCGGTGGCGGCGGAGCAGTCTGAGCTGCTTGCTGTTGCTGCTGTTGGTTTCGCATGCTCGGTGGCACCAAGGCTGGAGGCAGAAAGGCGGGTAGTGGTGCTGCATTCGGCAGGCGTTGCTGTTTGATGAGATACATCGCCACTGCGAACTCATCCCGGCTGAGCTGGCCATCGCTATCAATGTCCGAGAGATCCCAGATCTGGGCAAGCGTGTCTTCCGATAGGTTCGAGTTGGAAAAGAAGTTGACGGCTTGCTCGCCGCTGATGAGGCCGGTAGGTGATGGATTGATGCGAGAGAAGAACTGATCGAACTGGCCCTTCTCTTGCTGCGTGACGAGCCAGTGTGCGCCAGTCGACTGAGCTTGTAGGGCCTGGGATGAGTAATCAGGCCCTCTCGCCAGCGGGCTCTGTGTCCTCTGTTGCATAGATCCACCAGTGAATTGTCTCGGCACAGCTCCAGCAGCTGACATCTGCCTGCTGGGAGGTCGCTGTCCTCTTCTCAGAGCCGCATCCCAGAGCCCTTGTGGTACCGCGGTCGGCAGACTCGTCATGGCCCTCGTCTTCATGCTCGTAAGCAAATGCATTGCCACGATGAACTCTGTTTGGTCCAAGCCGCCCCTCTGCTCGCGGTCCGAAAGCATCCATATTCTTCCTAGTACTTCGTTTGGTAGACCTGCTCGCTCGAATATGCTTTTCGCCGTGCCGCCATCGAGAATGCCATTCTGCGCACCTGATCTCTCAAACAAGCCAGAATACTGCTGCACTTTGCCAGGATCGAGCGCTGGAACGCGGATAGGTCCACCTCCTGCGCTCTGCCCTGATAACTGCGGTTGCAGCGCGTTGGCAGGGAAAGCTCCCCCGGTCGGGCTCTGCGGCTGCTGCTGCGGGGCGGTCGGCAATGCTATGCCGTCGAACTTGGGTATGGGAGCGGGCTTGAAGGCCAGCTCTGCACTGGGCTGCTGCTGTCCGTTCTGCCACCAGCCGATAAGGCGCACGACCATGCAAAAGCCTGGCTTAGTGAGGAGGCCGCGGTTCTCGGTATCGGCAATTTGCCATATCTCGCCCAGTACTGGCGCGGGCACATGGGTCTTCTCGAAGAAGGAGACGGCGCGCTCGCCGGTTACGACGCCGAGGGAGTCGCTGTCGGCGAGGGAGAAGAGGTGGGAATAGGCTGCCTTTTCGTTGGGCGTGAGTTTGAGGATGGCGTGGTCTGTTTAGCATTAGTTGACACGCTCTTCGTGCCTGCTGCGCGTATGGCCATACCATCATTGCTCTCGGACATGGTGTCTCGCCGGTTTCATGCCTCCAAGCTCCTTCCTATTCTGGTTGTCCCGTGATTACCAAGGTCGTGGTGAGAGGATGGTCGAAATGCTCGAACGCAGCAAAGAATATGGGAGAGGTTGGGTGGGTTGGCACGAGGTGAGGTGTGGTTAATGGAGACTGGCTTCATCGTCGTCCTGAAGCTTGGTCGGCCTTCGTCTCACCAATCTCCGGCCACTCCCGCCCGCTGACTGGCTGCTCCAGCTCGACTTCACCTCTTCTCCTCATCTTCTCTGGATTTACAGTACTCATTCCTGTATCAGGCGGCTCGTTGAGTAGTATCCATGGCTCTGCTTATTTCCGAGGCGCTGCAACGAGCAAGCATCACGCAAACGGCGACATGGTGGCGGAGCTCGTGGACTCGTCAATATTATTCATTGCCTAAGACATATCGACGGTCTCATCGCTCCAACGTAGAAGATCGCGTGTCTGCGTTGTAGTGACCGGCACAGGGTCGAATAGCAGTGTCTGGTCAACTTGTTCCTGATGAAAGAACAAGACACCGCTCAGCAGGAACGGTGGACTATCAAGTTTGTCTGTTACCAATGGGGAACGTCACACTGCCATTGAATATTACGAGTCGTGTCAAGATGCACCCACCAAGCGTCTTTCTTGGAGGTATGCCTGAGCCTTTCACTTGCGAGTCGAAACGGCGAGTTTCACATGTCAAATCTGCCCACTGCAGCTTCGACCGCTCTTTCATTGGTCTTCACTTGATGTCGTCTGTTCAGTGGTGCTCTCACTTGATGTCGTCTGTTCAGTGGTGCTCTGTCTCACTTGCAGTGCCTCGGCTTGAGCTTGATACCTTATCACTTCCGCTATGTCTTCCGTTTTACCTTGACCTCTTAGCATCAACTTCCAAACAATATCAAAACCACATCAACAGAGCTGGAACACAAAGTTCAGCACAAGGTCTTCCACACTTGGACTACACCACATTCTAAACCGGCACAAGAATCCATCGGCTCCTCATACCAGCAACATGCGGGACCACAACACCGACATCGAAGTCTACATCCGTCCGTATGCCCGAGTGGCTCCGTACGCCGAGCACGTGGACCTGGATTCGCTGCAGGCGGGCGTGGATGGCGACAACTTGAGGTACTTGGAAGCCAAGACGGATAAGAGGTTCGAGATTGTTATCAACCTACCAGCGAGCTACAGAATGGATGCGGAGGAGTGCATTCAAATGATGGTGACCTTTGATGGTGGCCCAGTCTTGACAGACAGGATCATAGAACAGATGGATCGGGCGGACTGCGGAAAAACAACGGTCAACATCGACAGCACCATCCTCTGCTTTAATCACACACAGACGTCCCATGCAATGACATTTGGAAAACTTCTCGCTGCCCCAGACTGCACCATGTCAGACTCCCAAAGCCTTCAAGAAATGTGGACGCGAGGCAAGATCGAGGTCAAGATGTTTCGAGGCGAACTTCTGTGAAAGCGCAGGACAGTTGCAAACATGAAGCCTTTGGCGTCATTGTCAACATCTCCGAAGGTGTTGGAAAGCAGGTCACACTCGCTCAGGTAAGATGGGTTCTCCTAAGAACCACTTCTATGACGTTACTGATAGGACCCAGTAGACTGATCTCGTTGGACGGCGAAGAGCGTACGCGGAAGAGCAGAAGGGCGCCAATGATGCTGGCAGGCGTTGTTGACGGGAGTAGATCGGCCTCGTTCACTTTTTACTATTAATCAAGAGGTACAATCTCTATCAGGCTGTTAAGGACCTCACTGACAAGTGAACAGATATGTTGTAGGCCAACGGCATCATACCCAAGTCAGAGGAACTGCATCTTTCGGTGTTGCGCGCATCTGATACCGAAACTCCTCCTGTGCGTCAGGCCAGAGACTTTTAGCTCCACCAGCGCTATTCCGGCGGACGAGATCATGGCTAAAGAAGTGTTATCTCTGCGAAAGTCAGCAAATGTCCAAGCTGTGAAGGAGCAGCAATCCATCCTCAAGGCCGTCTCCATGCAGCCCTCCATCAACCAGACTGACACGAACAAGAACAGCATTGCAATCGGTGGCGATGATGCGATCTTCAAGACGACAGACAATCCACGAACTTCCGACGACACCTACGATGCTTTCGGCTTCGAAAACAGTGTCCTTGGAACAGCTCCGAGTACCTCCGTCCCACCAAAGCTTCCAGAAACATCGCGCGCATTCTCCGACTCGGAAGCCGAAAATGCGAAATTAGAAAAGGCGGCGAAGCGAGCTGCGGCGCAGAAGGAGAAGGCGAAGCTCATGTTGGAGCTCAAAGCAATCGAGATTAAGCAGCGGCTGATGGAGCTTGAGGAGGACGAAACTTGTTGGGTCTCGACACGGAGATGGGGTCATTGGTACAATACCCAGTCATCCACTCGACAAGCATCCACACTCTTGCTGGGTGGACAGACTTCCACAGAGCAATGGTACAGCATCAATCTTGATTACGTCCACTTCACAACTACCCGTCCCGTAATTTCCTCTCTGATACGCAGTACAGATTGTAGTGCAGACGACATGTTGTGCAAGAACGAAGCAAAAGAAAGACATTTGCAGAAGGCAGGTTCGAACTACTGACCTCCGCCTAGACAATGTCTATGAGAGCGGCGCTCTACCAACTGAGCTGTTCAGCATGGTCATTGGAATCGAAACCGCCTGTCTGAATACTGTATATTGAAGTATTTGTCTGTAGTGAATCACTGATACCAGTCAAGGTCTTCAGCGTGGCACCCCTTCTTGCCGCTCGCCACAGAGAACCAGAACTCGGAAGAGGTCCTGGAGGTACTCACTCTGCACCACAAAGCACAAGCTGCACCCATCAGTGCACAGTAGTCGTCTGCGGTGCATTGCCCTGGATGCCAATACTCTGCTGGTCATCCACCTTCACATCGCTTCTCGGCAAGCCGTTGCTCGACTGCACTCCATCAAAGTACTCGGACATGTCCACGGCCAATATCGCATTCGATCGGACAACCTGCTTCTCCTCCTTCGTCGCCGTTCGTAGCATGCTCAAGAACGGATCCCTTTCACCGATAGTGTCCGGCTCGGGATCGTGCAGTCTTGTCTTGTTCGTTTGGCTGGTTGGGTTGACTGTGTCAACGAAGATCTTTCGCCGCACTTCTGCATACTTCTCGAGAATAGCGTCGCTCGTCTTGCCTTGATGTATCCCGATCAAAGAATCCGCCACGGCAGCCGCATCCATGATTCCGCCAGTCAACCCCAACCCACCAAACGGATTACACAAGTGCGCAGCATCACCTGCCAGCATGATCCGTCCCTTCTTAAACGTACTCGCGCATCGCTGGTTCAACCGGTACGGACTCATCTGCTGCAACTTCCATGCATCCACTCCAGTCACTTTACCTTCACCGGGAAACATGGCCGCATACTTCATCGGCATCCTCTCCTTAAGCTCCTCGTGGCTCAGGCCAGGCTTCTCACCATACGACACTCGCCACAGCCCTTCGTTATTGATCCGGCCGATGAGCGCCCAGTTGTCCGGATCGACCATGAAGTTACCGTCCTTCCAGCCGTGCGCGGCGAAGTCGAAGTACACGTTTGTGCTGACGAGCTGCTCTTCGTAAGTGAAGCCGTCGAAGGAGATGTCGAGGAGGCGGCGAATGGTGGAGCGCCCGCCGTCGGCCGCAACGCAATAGCTTGCGCTCAATCGAGATTGAGTACCGGTGGAGTCCTCGATGGTGAGGTTGACTGAGTCGTTGGATGATTGATCAACAGCGGTCAACCTGGTGCTGAACAGCACTTTCGCATTGTCGTATCGTTTCAGGTGGTCCAAGATGATTCCCGCAAGCAGGTGCTGGCCGATGGTAAGATTCTCATAAGGAAATTCTTTGGATGGCGCCCGGTCAATTTCAGCAATGATCTCCTTAGTCCTAGTATGTCGCCAGCAGATTCCTCTGTTTGAGCTGCCAATCCTTCGGCAGTCGTCCAGCACACCAGCGCGGTCCATTTCCTGAACAGCAATCGGATGGTATGCCATCGCTCGGGGGGAGGCATCAATGGCATCGAGTGCTTCGACGCATGTTACAGAGATACCTGCCTGTGCGAGCCTGAGGGTTGTTAGAAGGCCAACTGGGCCGGCGCCTACAACCAGGACTGAGAAGTCTTTCATTGTGAACGATAGTTGATTGGTGTACCGATCTGTTGTTCTCCTGCTTGGTGGCGGTGTCTCGAAGTACTGAGCTGCGGTTGAAGTTTTCGTTCAAGCTTCACGTTAGAATGTCACGAAAAAATGAAGTTGTCATCCCATACCACCTTTGAACTCCGGCAGTTCGGCACCTGGGCATTCTTGCCCCCACGACTAGCATGCAGCCTCGGATCTCAATGAGGGTAAAGTGAGGTGGCGGGTCAAGGCTAGAGCCGCAGAAACAAGCTCCAAGCTGTTCACGTGGAGAGCCTGCGGGGCTCCATAACAGGGATCCACTCATATGGGAGCGAACATCGGCACATGCTCAGTGACCATATCGTATGCAGTTGTGGTAGAAAGATTGTCGGAGTTCGTGAATGTTGCGGCGCAGTTGTCCAAGCATAGTTGCAGAAGCATTCGTGTGGCAAAGGAAGCGGTCGTCGAAGAAGATGCGACACTCGCAATGAAAAGACGCCGTGTATACAATAGGTAGCCATGATTCGGTAGCAGCCATCGCGATCTGCCGAACAGGAGTAAATGGAATGTTATTAGTCCAGACCTACAGCTTGCCGGAGCTTCCGTCTCGTTCAATAAGAAGCCTGGTGTCCCAGGCGGAGTATTCAAGCCAGATCACAACCGCACTTTGTCATTACCCGCCAGACGCAATGGAGACGAAAACATCCGGCACCGTCCACTTACATCGAAATGAGGATGGCTCTGGAGAGAAGACCACCGTCCTTGCTGAGCACAATGAGGTAGTTCACAGGACGAACACCGGCGACATTTATGTGACTCGCAATGGCATTGAACTTGTGCCAACGCCCAGTACTGATCCAAACGATCCGCTGGTTCGTGTACTTCTTCAGACCTTTTGAAGCACAGACTGATCTTCCCAGAATTGGCCCTTGTACTGGAAGCTCTTGGTGTTGCTGAACGTTTGCTGTTCTGGTTTGATGGTAGCCTTCTGTGCGGCTGGTATCATTCCTGGGTTCGGACAGATTGTGAGTTCATCCTGCCTCAAAAGCAGGCCAGCTTGCTGAGCACGGTATGCCAGGCTGAAGCATACGACGTCTCAATCAACAAAGTCTCCTACCTCGTCTCGGTCAACGTCCTCTGGCTGGCTCTAGGACCGATCGTTTGGGCGCCTCTTTGTGACACTTACGGCAGACGGCCGATCTACCTGACCGCGATGGTGATCACCCTGGTTGCGAGCATCGCATGCGCTGTAGCCAAGTCTTACGGGGTCCAAGTGTTCACCCGGATGTTGCAAGGTTTTGGAGCTTCGGGAGCCATCGCTGTAGGAGCTGGTTCAATCGCAGACGTCTTCTTTCTGCATGAGCGAGGTCTGTATAACGGCATCTGGATTGCGACCAGTCAGAGTGGGCCATTCGTCAGTCCCATGATTCTCGGAGTAGTCATCGAGAACCTTGGATGGCGATGGAGCCTTTGGGTCATGGTCATCTTCGCTGGCGCCTTTCTGGTGCTGATGTTCTGCTTCTTGCCGGAGACATTGTATGTACGGCACCTGGACGCCGATGCCATCGAACAGAACGCCACGCCGAAAGAACGGAAGCGGTTGTTTGCCCAGACTAGTTTTGCTCGCATCTCGCCGAAGCCAATTTCGTTCCTGGAGTTCTTCAGGCCGCTGTACATGCTCAAGTACCCATCAGTTGGCCTGATAGCGTTCTCGTGGTGTGTTGGCGTGGCTCTACCAGACATCGGCATCTCGAACATCGTGCCACTCGCGTTTGGAGGCGTGTATGGATGGGGACCGAGTGCTCAAGGGCTGTCGAATGCTGGGTTTCTGGTTGGCTGTGCCATTGGCGAGCTGTTCGCTGGCAAAGTGTCTGACTTGGTATGTTATCGCGGGGGAACAATTGCAAATGCATATTAAATCCTTCATAGTACATTCGATGGCGACTCAAGCGCAATGGCGGCGTCTTCATCCCCGAGATGCGGCTTCATCCCATGATCCCAGGCTTGATCTTGATGCCGTTCGGACTCGCTGGCTTCGGCATTTGCGTAGAGCACAAGACACACTGGATGGGCCCAGTCTCGATGATGGCCATCACCATCTTCGGCTACCAGCAGCTCGTGTCGCTCGGCATGGCGTACGGCATCGACTGCTACAAGCCGCAAGCTCCGTATGTCGCTGCAGCGATGGTGTTTTGTCGTCAGCTGTTCGGCTTCACCGTCAACTACTGGTTGCTGCCGTGGGTAGAAAATTCGGGCTTCCAGAACAGCTACATCGCGCAAGCGTGTGTGCTGGCTTTCGCCGCTTGTGGGCCGGTTGTCGCGTTGATGGTTTGGGGGCAGAAGTGGAGGGAAGCGCGTCCAGTGCCGAAGGGCTTCGGGACGAGTCAGTAGAGGCGCGTGTGTCTGTAATCAATTCAACCATCAACACGTTCGTGCTTCTTATTCATGTTGTTGTTGATGTTGCGTGGAAGATGAGACTGCGGTAAGATGTTGGGTGCAGTCGGCTTCCGTGATCCCGTGATCGTCTCGACTCGAGCTTCACCTACCTCCTTCCTCGTCGCTCTAGACCTATACCACCAACTCCCTCACCACCTGGATTGGCTACAGCATTTTCGAACAAGCGGCCGCGCGCAGTTTCGCGAAGTCAAGAGCAGAGGAGTTGATAAGGAACACCATGCCGAATAGCCTTGGTCGACCACGAGTTGATATGTACAGCAATATGGCTATCAGCCTGGACCTCCTTCCGCCGCTGGTCGCCCGCGCAAGCACACCACAAGGCCGCTGTCCGTATGCCGAAGGAATATTTGCTCTGGAGGAGTGTTTGGTTGCGTCGAGATGGATCTTTGGTTACAATCGACGCCTCATTTGCTCATAAGGCTGAGCCGTAAGATGAAGCGTCCGAGCGATCTTGATGCTTGCAACGACGCACAGAGTATGGCTCTACGACAGTGTCAAGGCCAGCGCGCCTCTGGTTGCTCAACGATCGAATCATCGCAATCTCCGTGCTTATGAGCCTCGCCTGCATACCGGACCTTTGATAGCCCACCATCAAGATGCCGCAACCGAAGACGAGGCCATGGAGCCAGAGCGAGGGACAGCCCACTCTCTACAAGGGACCTCTACGGGACGGCTCAAAACGCTTGCGTGCTGCTGATATAAGCCATAGTGCTGCCGTGGTGGATCTGGCCGACTAGATGCCGCAGCGCACTGTTCGCTCGAGGACAGAACGCCGTCTGCTCTCCCGGGTCTGTATTTTGAGGGCAACTCGAACGGCATGGACACATGCCGCGGACTCGAAAGTTAGTGCCACGGGACTTTTCGCTGTACTGGCACTGGATGAAACCGGGATGAAGATGCCTTGCTCTGGCTCGAAGCTGAGGGGAAGAGCACTCTCAGGTGCTCATGCCACGGCTAGAGCACAGATTGTTGGAAGTCTCCCAAAGGTCCGGCTCAGCCACACGGCGAGTCACGTGACCATATTTTCCTCTCTGTAGCGACGCCTTAGTGCCAGCCTCTCGTCAGGGTGTTCGTGCTGCGCGACGAACACGGAGAACTTGCATCGCCTAGCCAGACTGGCTTGCTGTCCCCCGGTCGGGTCTTGCTACGCCCCATCCGTGGTGTAGCTTCTTGCCGCCCGCTCTTGATTCTTCTCCCCCGGATCTTGTGTCTTGCGGTGTCCTTCAAGCGCGCCTGGTGGTACGTTGCGGTCTTCGAGACTCATGAGTAGGTCCGGTTCTCGCTGCTGTCCGCTCCATGTGGGCTGGCGCTTCGAAGGTAGGTGCCGTGGCAGACGTCGGGAGTGTCTTTTCCGCCCGCCCTCCATGGTTGCACGACGTTTCTGCAAGCATCTTGTCAAGCGTGTCGGCGCCGGAGGTCCTCCTTCATGTGCAAGGTCTGGGATGCTCTCGAGGTTGCCGGTGAGTTGGCGGGCTGTGTTGGCAGCTGGTGATGGACTCCACCCGCACCTGTTTGCCAGTGTCAGTGATGTATGTCTTCGTGAACGAAGGGCGCCCCATCGCCTTACTGAAATGAGCAAATGCATGCCTTCTCTTGCCGATGGTCAGGAGTCGTTGCCGCCGCGCTTCTGCCACCTCATCAACCAGAGCCACAGCGCTACGTGAAGCATTCAGCGGCGCCTCGCGGACTTCGAGCCGAATTGAAAGGGTGCCATGGGTGGTTGAGAGCAATTTTTCGGTGAGAGACGTGGACACCAGCAAGGTCACTGTCTGCGGTTCAGCTTCGGTCGCCTCTGCAGCACCACCGCCACCTCGGGGGTATGCTCCATTGCCCAGCAGCGCCGACAGTATGCTCCCTGTACGTTACATGGGTCCACAGGCTATTGATGATAAGCCCACAGGCAGACGGGGCAGGCTCTTCGAGACCATGGACAGCATCTTCCACGTCACGGCAGCAGTGCAGCACAGCACATCACAACAAAACGACGGCAGCACAGTCACGACAGTACGGTCTCTTCTCCAAGCGCTGGCGATGAAGCCGGCGACACTGATGAAAAGATAGTGTGGTAGACTCGTAGTCTACCCCAACGGATTCCAAAAAATAGCCGCTGGCAGGGGGCAGGCAGGCGCGAAGCTCGCAAGCCTCGCTGAAGAAGAAAGAAAGGAAGAGGAAGCCGGCTGGCAGTCGGACCTGGTTTTATGCCTGCGCCAAGGACGGCTACTCCCACTCACGTGTTTCTGCCAGCGTGACAGGATCTACGCCAGCACCGTTCAATGACGGAAGGCTGATGAGGAAGCAGAGATGGGAGAGGGAGGGAGAGGCGGCGGGGATTATCGGGAGAGGCACCTCAACAGCCAGCAACGTTTCCCGGCAGGGAGCAAGTCAGGACGCATCATCACCAGTGGAGGATGCTGTTTGTGCAGTTTGAGGTAAGAAGAGGAGCCGCCGTAGCGGCAGTCGCAACAGCAGGACGTTATGACCATTTCTCTGGCCCCAAGCAACCAGCTCAACCTGTTCTGCAACGGCGAGGGGACGACATCATAAGATCGGGATGCTTCGCGAGAAGAACCACGACATACACCACCACCAGCTCCCGCCCAGGCTTGCAGGAGCAGATGCGAAGGCTGCCACTTGGAGCAGCAAGCAAGAAGTGGGAACGCCGCGGAGGTTTAGAGCATGTTGTCTTGGACGTTCTGCCATAGCCTACGAGCTCCTCTTACCGACGCCACACAATCATCCTCCCAGCCCAGTGCTTGAGAGGATGCCGCCGATCCCCGACCGCCACGCCTCCACTCGCCCAACCGCCGAGCCAGCAGCAACCTCCTTCAGATCCTTCGCCGCATTCTTCTCAAGCACCTCGAACACCTCCTCCACAAAATCCTCCATCGGCAACGGCTTCAAGCCCTTGATCTTGTCCGCATGCTCCTGGTCTTGCACCAGCTCCGTGCCTCCAACGTATGGCGGAACCAGCTCCAGGACGCTCACATTGGTCGCCTTCAGCGCCTGTCGGATGCCAACGCAGTACGAATGCACGGCGGCTTTGGTCGCACAGTACACCGGGAACAGACTGCCAACAGGCACAAAGCCGAGACCAGAGCTGGTGATCATGAACGTCGTTTCAGTCTTCTTCTCGATCAGGCGAGGAATGACATGATGAGCGAGGACCATTGGAGCAGTAACGTTGAGCGAGACTTCACCCTCGATCCTGGCGTCTGTCGTGGAAGCGGCGTCTTTGATGTCGGAAATGTACTGCAAGCCGCCATTGACCCAGACGGTGTCGATGTCCGGGTAGGTAGCGAACAGCGTCTGAACATGGCCAAGTAAGGAAGCAGTGTCCGTCATGTCGAAACTGTAAGTCTCCAGGCCATTCAAGGATTGCTTCAGTTCGCTCATTTTTGGCTTTCTTCGTCCAGTCAAAATCACCTTCTTGCCCATTGCATGGAAGCGTTTGGCACAAGCTTCTCCGATGCCAGAGGTTCCGCCGACGATCAAGATGGTGTTCATGGAGGCCGACATGTTGGGTCTTGGTCTGCTTCAGATCGATTGGGATTAAGGCTGGCTGGAGATTCAGCATACGGCGAGGCATTCCGTGTTTTAAGTACCATCACTGAATCGTTCAGTCCCGAACCGAACTATCCATTGCGCTGTACCTCCGGACTACTCAATACCATCAAGCTCATTGGCATAGAGATGACCGGAGCTACTTTGTCCATTGGGCCGGAGAGCACGAAATTGGAGCGCTGGTTCTCGCATATCAACTCGGCTTGCAATTGCTGGCGACTGGAAGAGGATACGAATGCGAAAGAGCAGGGGAAGCCCGGTACTGATCATCGGTCGAGCAGATGTGCTCCTGCAGGCGGTGTTCATAAACCCGTGTATCTCCACTGCCACGTGATCAACGACGGATTTACATGTTTCTGATTACTTCCGGTCTCGAAAGGTTTGTGGGCGTGATTGGGAGACGGCGGGCATGTAACGGAAGTATTGGATGAGACACTGATCGTTGGCATTGTTCAACCAGCACAGGTCTGCAAAAGAGCGCGAGCATAGAATGTGCAGCCATCAGTGCGACTTTCCCTTCTCACCAACGACGACAAAGACTCTGATGTGTACCAGAAACTCCGACAGCATACGGTGTTGCCCAACTTGCACAGCGCCATGCTGCTGCTGCCAGTTTTGGGTCTTACTGACGGCCTGCCCATCCAGAGTTGCTGCCCGCTTCCACTCGGGTTCGACCAAACAACACCAGTCATAGCCGTATTACGGGCCTCCGGCAACCACATCCCGTGAACACAGGTCCAGCAAGTTCTTAGCTTCGTGCGGTCATCCAGGCGTTGCACTAGAAGTCCGCCGTGATGTAGCTCGGCAATGCCGACAGCACAATGTGCAGCGGAATTCCGAACGAAGCTCGACGACCTCCTGCCTTCCCGAAGTGCTAAGGCTTCTCGAAATAATCGTCCTGCGACACTCGTTTATACAACGATCCGTTCCGCCGTCTGGACAGGAAGCTCGACCGCTTCGACCGCCACAGTGCTCTCGAGGCAACAAGCAGCGACATGCCACAGAGCAGCCCGCATGCGAATGTGACTGTAGGATCCACATAAACCACATGCATCAGCCAGATTGCTTGCTTGGTGGTCTCCATCCGGCGGTTCATCTTGTCCAGCCATTGTGATTCTTCCGCAATGGTGACCGTAGACAACTTGGCCGAGACAATGGTTTTGATCACTTCCGAGCGGCCGAGCACGGCGCCGCGACGATCCAGAGCTTCGGCAACCACGTACGAAGCGAAACCCTTGTAGCTGAGAGCGGTCTCGAAGCCCATCTTGGGGACTGCTGTGACAGGCTTGGGTGAGTCGATATTGCCCACATCGTCTGTCTTGTAGAGGTTCCAGGTTGTGACTTCGGTAGCGCCATTCCAGCTGACGTGCACCAGAGTCGTGGTCGTGCCCTCTTCATCGCTTCCGATCGCATGTGAATGGACATTCGGAGGTTCTGTCGGCTTGCCAACGAAGGAGAACTTGTAGGTACGGTAAGATTTCAGCCAGTCTTGCTTCACTCTCGTCTTCATGATCAGAGTTCCATCCGGTGTGTACTCGGTGGAAAGAAGCCCATCAACCCAGCAGATCCAGACATTGCCGTTTGGCAGGACCTGTACATTCGCTCGAGCCACACAATAATTGCCCGGCCCATCTGGGTGGGGGAATTGTTGCACAAGCTTTGCTGTCATGGGTTGTGTTTGAGTATGCAACTCTACGATTACACCGCGAGATGAGTCAGACGTAGGTGCTCTCATCGGTGTTTTGGTGGCGTTGTCGAAGAACGAGAGTATCGTGTGCGTCTCGTTCGATGATATGATGCGAGCATTGTGCTGCCGTGCGAACTTGAAGCCAGCTCGAAAGTCCGACATGCTGCCGCCAAGACGCCAGACGATGTTGCCATCTGGAGCGATTTTATAGATAGTATCGGTATGGCGGCTGGACATGAGGTAGCTGCCGTCTGGAAACTTGTCCAGGGAGTTGACATGTATGAAGTCCCAGAACTGGCGATGGTAAGTGCATGCTCCTCGCTACTAGGCCCTTCAAACTTACGTCCGAGCACCTCTCTTGTAATGAGTTCTCCACTTTACTACTCTCATACAACCCGACATGTTCTGCGGAGCTCCAGGTGAACGTCGGCTGGAAGTCATTCGCAACGTCCAGCTCGTGGAACAAATTGTCGTTGACTGTGCAGTTGCCGTTCATCCATCCAATCGCCCGCGACTGCTCCTGCGTGACGTTCCTCCGCTGGTCGTAGAAGAACAGTGCTTTTGTACCATTCTCGACGATGTGGAACTCGTGCATGTCAACGCTCTGGCCCTCTTCTGCCACTGGGACTGAATACCGGACGTTGTAGCTTGTGTCGAGCAGGATTGCGCTGCGGTTGTGCGGATACAGAAATGACAGCATTGTCTCACCAAGGACGTTGCTGAGCCGAAAATCGAAGGCATCGTACTGCCGGCTCAAGTACTGGTGGTAGTCAGTCAGTCAGCACCTTGGTGTGTCCGTGACAACCTACCGAGCCGCTCCAGATGAGCTCACCACTGCCATCAAAGATGTGCGGCGCTGTCCATCTTCCTCCGTTCTGAAATGACTGATCCAAGAAGTCGTAGGATGGTACGAACCAGTACCCAAGACTGACTCGCCGTCGTTCGTAAATGGTGACATTGAATCTGGGCGCTTCAATGTCCGGACGCTGCCACGTTGTAAGTTAGAATCCACACCCGCTCGTGCTCCAGGTACTTGCCGTTATAAACTTGTGGGAGTCGTCCAGCCAGTGGTATGCATCGTCGTCGTCCGCCTGCGCTGGAGAGAGAATAGCGAAGCTCAGCAGCAAACATGTGAAGGCCGCCAGAGGAGCCATGCCTCCGAAGAACATGCGGCAGCTTTGGATAGAGTACGCAAGAGTCCATGATTTCGAGGTTTGCAATCCGTCTATCACGGAATGGCGCGTGAGCAATTCCAGTCGCGTCAGAGTGCGGCTGCTCCTTGCATGGTCGTGCCGAAAGACGTTTTCTGGGATGAACAAGGAGCAAGTACAGATGGAGAATGTTCAATGCATTGTGTTCTGTGCTTTAATCATCATTACCACCGCTGTATGTGCGCATTGGACCAAAGTCCGTGCGGACGAGTGCTGTCCTGCCAGTCAGTAACCCGGGCTGACTGAAGCCTACCAATAGTATGCCTACCGGTGCCAGCACTCAAAGCCGCCTTCCTCCTCGCCCGTCCGGTACTCATAGCCTGGTCGGTGAAGACTTGAGCCTCATAGTGGACCTAATCGGCCTGATGTTCGCATGGCTTGATGTCCGCATCGACCGGGGCAGCCTAAGCAGCGCATGCAACACCATGTCTGCGATGCGGCCTGCAACAGGCTTGGAGAGCTTTTGGAGCATCATTTGCTCCGGTGCGGGTACTGTTCGCTGCATCATCTTTCCGTTCAGGGTAGAAAGGTTCCCTCATCACAGACACTCCAAGCACAAGCCAACTACCTCCTCGAACCACTCGCGCCCTTCTTCACCCTCAATCACGCCCTGCAGGCCCAGACCCAGCACCAACAACCGCTCCTCGCTGGGTCGCTTGTGCAAGATTGCACTGGCCAGAGTCGTCGCCAGCGTCTGGCCTATCACTTCCTCCTCCCGTTTCGTCCCACCGAATACGGTAGTAGCGGTGAGGTCTGACCGCGGCAGTAGAGCGTTGGAGTCTGCGCCGCCAGCATTGGAGGGGGCGTTGAAGGAGGTGTCGAGTGGGTTGGCGGAGGTGGCGAGCGGGACATGGACCCAGTGGGATAGCTTGCCAGAGGCTGGGGTGATGGTGAGTAGGAGTTTGTCGGAGAAGGACATTCGAGTGACAGTCGTGAGAACATCGTTGATGACGGCGGAAGTGGTCTTGGAGGCAGCGGGAAAGGGAGCCCGTTCCACCTGCGGCCGTGGCTCTTCCATGGTAGATGACAGGCAGAGATGAGTACGGCGAGTCCAAGCCGTATGGTACTGCGGAGACCTGCTTCCAAGCTATAATTCTTCCAGATCGTTCGACACAGCCAGGTTGCCTTCGGAAGCTTTAGAAGCCGTGTTGGTGCATGTGTTCGTTCAGAACCTGAAACCGAGCAGCCGTCTCAATCAGCCACCTTGCAAAGCCACCTGAACTGAATTTGTATTCACTCGTGCGTTCATGCCATGCCTCTCACTAGTCTAGGAGTCCGCCTCTGATCACATGCCTTTGCGCCCATGTGGGAGCGTTGCAGGTGAAGATCTGGAATCATCATCTGCATCAGGTGCCGAGCCGCTTGATTCTGCCGCCACGGGGCTGTGCAGCTTTGAATGACGACGTTGCCGACCGACCCCACCATATATCACTCCCCCGCTGCCTACATCCTCCCATCACCACATCACCTTCTGAGACCTACTACCGGAGCGCACACAACTACAAGCCGCATGTCAGAATTCGCACCGCCAACCGGTCCTCCACCGCCCAAGGTGCCCGAGGGCTGGAAGGCAGTCTACAACGAACAGTACCACGAGTGGTTCTACGTCAACATCTACACCAAGCAGTCGACATGGGAGAAGCCCACCGAGCCCGTCTACGCGCCACCGGGTGATCCACCACCACCGGGCGCGCCTCCAGGCTACGATCACAGCACTTCACAAGCGACGCACGAAAAGAGCAACAACCCGTTCACTCAGAACCAATACGGCGGGGCAGGAGCTGCTAGCACCGATGACGAGGCATATGCGCGACGCTTGCAGGAAGAGGAGAATGCGCGCATGAGCTCAAGTCGTGGCGCCAGCGACAACCACTACGGGGCACCTGCGCAGCCACAGTACGGGCAGAGCTCACATCAATCCTACGACCAGCAGCTGCCGCAGCGCGAACAGAAGAAGGGTCTGCTTGGCAAGCTGTCGTCGAAACTAGGCGGCAGTTCATCGTCGAGCAGGCCACAGTACGGCGGCTACCCTGGTGGCGGATACCCACCACAACAGCACTACGGTGGCGGCTATGGTCAGCCGGGCTACGGTCATCCTCCTCCGATGGGATACGGTCAGCCGGGATATGGTCACCAGCCAATGTATGGTGGTGGCTACGGCGGTGGATACGGTGGTTATCCTCAGAGAAGACAAGGTGGAGGGATGGGAGCTGGAGGTGGTGCAGCACTCGGCTTGGGAGCTGGTCTGCTGGGTGGTGCGCTCATTGCGGAGTCGTTCGATGACGATGATGGAGGTGGTGGCGACGATGGTGGTGGTGGTGATGATGGCGGTGGCGAGTAGAGGAGGGCTGAGAGGAATGATGGACGGTGTGAAGGGTGAACATGAGACATGAAGCTCATGACGCAACGAACGTGGTGCGGTGGAGACTGCTATTTTCCACAAATGATTTTCGAATACCTGCAACGGCGTCTATATCTTCAAACTCGAGTACGGTAACCCTCTCGCATGACTGCTCGTGCATCCGATCTCTCCCAAAAATCTCTTCAATGATCTTGAATGATCAGCTAGACGACTTTCTCGTCCTTCTGAACTCCACGACAGACACAATATTCAAGAGCGAGCTTCGACTCTTCCCCGTCTTCCCTTTCCCCAAGAGGGTAACCTTGTCTTCTCCAGAACCTCGATCTCGCTCTTGTTCAATACCTACGACATGCAACGGTCGTATTCTTCATCCAGGACCCTTGGCTCGTTCTTGATTCCCTCTCAGGTTGCAGTGTCCTTAGATGAGCGGAAGATGAGCACTTGGAGTTTTTGTCAGGGTAGATGCAAGAGCATACATGTGCTTGGGATGTCCTCTCTTCGGATCATGAGCTTATTGGCTAAAGCCTCCATTGGTCGGTTAGAAAACGCCAAGATTAACGCCCGTTAGTGGTGTCCGTCTTCAGCAGCCAGCAGTCTCGCGTCCATATCGACGTTCATCCCTTCGAACGATTTCCAGTCTTGACAACCACATTTCCATTTCCGCAACCTCTCTGTACGACATCCGCCAATATGGATTGATATATCCCAGCCGTGGAAAACAGCAGACAGGGAGACTCGCAAGTCTCAACCACCGACAAACGTCGCTGTTACAAAAATGGAGCGTGTTGTCAATCGATTAGACCTGGACTCCAAGGATGGCTCACCTCCCAGCTCGCCAGATCCACCGATGGAGGACTACCAGCAGCACTTTGACTTTGTGATGCCTTCAAATGGGGTCACGGGAACTGGTAATGGTGGAGAGGACGATGTTGATGGAGAAGATCTCGACTTTCGTTTATTCTCAGCACCAAAGCAGGCGAAGAGCACATCCGAACAGACCACTGCTCAGAGGATTAGGTTGCGCTCTCCGTCTATGGACAACAGTCACCCTGGCTTTCTAGGCTCGGGAAGGCGGCAGACATACTATCTCGCCACCGCGCCATCACCTGTGGACCAGGAGAAGTTCCATGCGGCTGCGATGACTGGCCAACAGGTCCACGCCCTATCTCGATCTCATTGCCCAGGAAGCGAGTACTCGTGGAAGGTTCTAAGCATCCCCCGGTCGCACCAAGCCAAAGACGTCCAGTCTTTTGCACCTGAACTCTTCCAGAAACTGTTGCCTTCTGGAGTGTCGACCAAACGAACTCGACCCGGAAAGAAGTACCGCATCCGACTTCGCACGAAGAAGGCTGCTGCTCTGGAGAAGACTAGTGCTGCAAAAGCTGCTGCCGAGGCCAAAGAGGTCGCGGAGCGGGAGAAGCGGACGCAGAGGAATCGAGAGAAGAAGGTGAAGAAGAAGATGCGGGAGAAGGCGAAGAAGCATGCTGGAGCTGGAGAGGAGGCTGAGAAGGACAGTGACGCAAGCGAGGAGACTTGAGATGTGTAGCGACCGAAGTTCGATGCGTTCAGTCAACGGAAGCAGATGATAGAGTGTGAGCACTCACGCTGTTTGAACTTGAGCCTGGTGCACCGACAGTGCTCTGCACAGCCCAAATGAGGCCAGTGTGCGAGTTTGCTATGCATGAACGGACTCGCCGCTACACCTTCGTCCTCTACTGCTCGGGGCAGCAAGGCCGTCAACAGTGGCGGTCGATCTCGATCAGCTGGCATCTGAAGACTGCGAGGTCACATCGCCGGGAGTACGAGGCTCGGTGGCGCAAGCAGAACGATCCGTTCTTGTCGGAGAAAGCAGACCGAGGGTGTGGTGACGCTACGCGGTGGTATCCGAAGTGACCGAAGTGACCGAAGTGACCGAAGTTGTACTATACACACTGAGGAGTCATCTACAACCCTTCTCCTATTCATGCTCTTGAACGCCTTGTCATGACCTCGTCATCATCGGCCACTGGGATTTACAGCTTCACCGGTAGTCTCGGTATGTCAGGCCCGTATGTGTCTGTTCTCGAAGCGCATCAAGTTCGACCGGCGGTGCTCGCGGGCCACTCAGCTCGGATGCCGAAGTCATTCTGAGGAATCATCAGTTCTCTGTCGGTCTCTTCGGTGAAATCCAACTACTGTGCAAAGACTCACTGTGTATACCGCTGCTCCATCGGCCGATACGGCACGAATTGACCCTGCTGCACCTGATACGGCGTAGGCTGCGGACTCACACTCTGAGATCGCTCACTTCCGAGACCACCAACCCCCTCCGGCTTCAGGCTGTCTCTGCCATGCTGGTCGATCCCCTGATACGGCGGCAGACTGCTCGCATGCCGGCTCTGATTATTGAACCAACTGTGATGCGGATGCTGTGCCGTGGCTTGTTGTTGGTCGAGCTGTCGCTTGAGCGATCTTGTGCGGCACATGAGGAAAAACAACGCCGCGTCCGCGATGCCGCCGATGCCGGCCCCCACGGCTATGCCTGCGATGGCACCGGTCGATAAGCTTGACGATGAGCTGTCGCTTCGGTCGTCATAGTCTTCCTGATCGTGGCCATGCGCATGTCCCGACCCACTTTCTGACGCTGCAGTCGCAGTGACAGTCAATGATGCCGTCGTTGCTGTGGCGGCCAGTGATGCCATGGAGGCCTGCTGAGCTTCGTTCGGAAAGGGTTCGCCTGGAAGTAGCTGGAAGTCTGCCTGTCGGGCGAGCGCGATCTGCGTGCTGATCGACGTCGACGCATTTGCGTTTATGACCCCCACCATGCCCCAGTCGATACAGCTACCTGGTGCGCCGCAGTAGTAGAAGACCGGTTCTGTGTCGTTGATGGTGAGGTTCCAGACAGGAGGCTTTTAGTCTGTCAGCAATGGAAAGCAAGCTGGTATGGGGATGCTCACATCAGGTTGTATCTGGGCCACCGGCATCCACCCAGAGTAGAAGGTGTTTCCAGGCAACCCGGTGTCTTCGTAGGGTATGCATGGGAAGCCATAAGCTGCTTTGATGACCGAGTGGTTGAGTGGGTAGAACTGGAAGGAGATGATGTCTCCTGGACTTGCGACGATACTGTTGGGCTAGAGCGACTGTTCAGCAGCTGCTAAGGTTTGTACACGACGCACCAAGCATACGTAGTAGTTGTTCTCATTCTTGCCGACGGTCACGTAGTGCATAGTATGGTCGCCTTCCTTTGTCGAGGGTGTGGTCGAGTTCTCAGCTCCCACTTGGCCTTCCACCCTGGTCTTCTGGGAGCACGCAGAACCGAACAAGGCTGAAGCCGCGGTCAAGTATAGTAAGATCATGTCTGCTGTGTGCTTGAGGTGGTGATTGTGCAATGAAGAACAGTGTATCAGCTCTCTGCGACTTGTGTTCAGATCGATGAGCTCGCGAACCAAATCAAGCGTCCAGTTGACCGCAGTGGGACGAACCTGTTACGAGCGCATGCGTAAGTGAGCTCTGCCGAGGAAGTTGAAACAGAAAGCGAAGAGGAAATAGAAAGTAAGCAGGAAGACAGCCTCGTTGACTGACACCTCCTCGTGTCCGAATGCTACGAATATCCAGCTAATGGCTGACCAAGCCACGAAGACGATGTCTTGATTCTGGCCCCGCGTTGTACACACATGAGGAATGACACAATTGGCTAGGCTTGCCTTGTGTTTGGATGGCCAGACGGAGAGATGGCTTGAACGTCCAGCCTTGTGGATGAGCAATCCGTGAGCAAGTCCATGGAATGGTAAGACGACAGGCAGTACCAGTTGCCGGGAGTGAGCATGTCCATGGCACACGAGGAGATCTCTTTCAATGTCCCGAAAAGCAATTTTATCTTCCGGCCCAGAATAGCACAGCGAGAACATGGCCTTGTAGTTCGCATTATACAGAAACCCCGCAGTGAACCGACTTCAGTGACGTGGCCGCTGTCACCATGCAGCAGATTGGGGACGTCGGGGCCGCAGTGGTGCGAAGGGTGAGTGAGAGTTCGAACGGCTGAGATGTTGCGTGGATTTGAGCAAGACAAGGCAATGCCTCTCACTGGAAGCTTAACCGAGGGCTAAAATTGGAGGCATCCAGTTGTCTGGAAGATCAGGTTGGTCTTCTCGGCTTCGTTCCTGTCGTTTTAGTAAGCTTACTTGGATGCGGAGACTGCTTGCGGGTTCTGTGAGCTGGTTGTCTTGCCGTTGTATTCAATGAAAGGTTCAATGTTCTTTTCCATTCCTACGGCAGACGGTCTGTCTGGAACCAGGTGCTCTGCCAGCTCAGTACACAAGATGATCACTGACCAAGTCATGTCGAAGTCCTGCTCTCCCATCCCATGAACGTTTCCTATGCCGCGTTGAACTCCGAAGCGCCACGCCCGGCTCATCATCTAATATCTCATGACTCCAGCAGCATGCCAGCAACGACGGCAACAGCCACGGCAAGCCTCACAACACCTGCGCCTACGCTTGAAGCACCGCCAGTATACACATAGGCTCCCAAGAAACTGCAAGTCAGCGTGCCATTCCCGTTGCCATGCCGCGAACCGTAACTCGCTTCCAAGCCCTTTCCCGGGAACGGACATCCGAATCCAAGCGCTGCTGGGCAGCTCTGGACGAGACTGTAACACAGGTCTTCGCACGGAAGGACCTCCTTGTACGGACCGGGTTGAATGACCTCGTCAATCATCGGATTTCGAGATGAGTTAGTGGCGACGGAGCTGATGTAGGTCTGGCTGTACGCGATTGTGCCTTCGAGGGTTGGCGCCTTGCTCATGGGCGTGTAATGCTGGTTGAGAAGCGACGATGGAAGCTCCGTGCCGTTGAAGAATGGTTGTCCCATGTTGCGGCGTTGGAGCCACTTCGCGTCGCTGGAAAAGTCCTCGCATCGCGGAATGGAGACGGCGCAGAGCCATTCTTTGTAGGCCTTTGCGCAGTCATCGCAGTTCCGCGCGAGCGAGTATTGCGCATCGGAGGTAGTGTGGCAAGGAACCTGCTGGAGGCTGTAGTTGAAATTGTGGTAGTAGTTGAGAGTGAAATTGTCGTAGAGTGACTGGAAGCGACTGTAGTTGGCGACAAGGTCTGGGGTACTCGGTACGGCGTAGGCGACTTCAGAGCAGAAGTCTAGGTTGTAAAGGAGGGCGCAATTGCCGTCCGACTTCGTGGGAAAGACCGTAGTCTGCCAGACCTTGCCACCACCTCCAACGACACCAGAGCCAGAGCTGGTGGAGTTTCCGACTTGAGCGAGGGTAGCAAAATAAGTGCTGGAGCCGTTCAGAGCTGTGACGTAGAACTGCTCCTTGGGCTTGTTTCCGAGACCACGAGTAGTCATCTGCATTTGGACGTTCGTCGCAGAGCCATCTGACTGGTCCTGAGCTCCAGCAATTTGCGAGTTCTTGTTCAAGCCGCAAAATGACTTTGACAGCCCCATTGTCCGTGTGTCGTTGACGTTGCTGGCAAATACAACGTACGGTGCGGTGAGATTCATCCAGTCCTTGAACGACTGCTGCGATGGGTCGGCTTGAGTGAGATTGTTCGTCACCAAAAGTGCAGCGGAAGAGTCCGAGTCCAGTAGAAACAGATTTGGATCTGTATCGTTCGAGACGGAATGAAAATAGTCGTCAATGGATACTGCCAGCTCGTAGTTCCACACGCCAGTGAAGTTGTCTGGAAGTGACGGCGCATGTACTGACATGTACCAACTGTCGTCGACTGATATCGATGTGGCGGCAAAACCGCCATCCAGTGGTATTGCTCTCTGATTGCCTTGGCTGCCCTGCGGCCCAGGATTCTCGTTGGATTCGTCAGTCGCCACATAAAGGGTGAGCTGCGGCGGTGCGGCCGATTGTGTACCGCTGCCAACATAATTGGGCTGAAGGCATGTATTCATGGATATGTAGATGGTCCTCGCGCGAGCATTCTGTCGGGCGTCAAGGTCCTGCGTGTCGTCCTGCTCACTGTCGTGTCGTTTCCGCAGCTCTCCATGCGCAACGTTCGTCTGTGCAACAGCTTCAACGTAACTTGGAAGGCCGGGGCCTCTGTCGGCATGTCGACTCTGCAGCTGCTCAACTGGGAACAACCACACGCTTGTGTTGCCAGCCTCGATATTGGCGTTGTTGGCGATATTATTCCCTCCTGTCGACGAAACGACCGGTGCCCGCGCAATCAAGACTGGCGTAGTGTGCCCTTCATCTCCCTCAGGGTCGACTCCATCCTCCTCCAACGCCTCCTGGGTTATCCGATGCCAGTTGTGGTCTTCGCCGCCTCTTGGCTCCCCCGCCCCGTCGAAGTCTAGCTCCGCCGCGTATGCCAGTGGAGGGTGCCCAATGGTCCAATATATCAGTCCGAGCAGTGCCAGTGTTGCCAATGAGGCCAGGAATCGGGACTGAAGGGGCGATAGTTTGGGGCAGGAGAGCATTGCAGCGAAGCGCGCAGAGGCGCCCGCCAGCGCTGATGGGGAGCCTGCTCCTAGTGAGTGATCCTTTCGAGTTGCTATCTGGCCGGCGTCCGCTGATGTACGCTCGTCGTCGCAAGGAAGTTGCCAGTATCACATGCTGCGTCGCAGGATCAAGGTCCAGAGCGCTGGGAGACGTAGAACCCGATATAATGGAACGCTAATTTAGTGCCGAGATCCCGAAGGCTTAGCATTCACATGTCAAGGCAGGAACGACTTCATCGTCCTTGCTTCCATACTTTACACATAACTCCCGAGCAGATATAACACGATTGGCCTCATATCATAGATTTCAGGCCTTGCTATAACTTTCCGCCAGAACGCGCTCGTACCACCGCAAACATGTCTATGCGCTCACTCCGGGCCTGCATGGTCTGCGCCTTCGTCCAGACCGGCAGCAAATTCCAAACCGCCGGCTGCCCCAACTGCGAGGACTTCCTGGAGATGCGCGGCCATCAGGACGTGGTGCTGGACTGCACAAGTGCCGTCTTTGAGGGTTTGGTGGCGTTGAACGGGCTGGAGGGGAGTTGGGTGGCCAAGTGGCAGCGGCTGGAGGGCAACAAGGCGGGCACCTATGCTGTGAAGGTGGAGGGTATCGTGAGTGTTCAGTCCGCAAGTCGAGATTGACGAAGGCATGCTGACAGGAGGTTTTAGCTGCCGGACGACTATGTTGCTGCAGCGGAGAATGCTGGAGTGCGATATGTGCCGTAAGTATTCCATTTCCCCACGAGGCGAACTATTAGACTCAGGCATGCTGACATACGACAGGCGGGATGGCAGCGCTCAAGGCGATGAGCAGTAATGCTTTTCGATCGTGGAAATTTGATTGCGTTTGAGCGATGCGGCGTTCACGGAGCAGTGAGACTGGACA
The DNA here is from genome assembly GCF_035928015.1 of Saxophila tyrrhenica. NCBI lineage: Eukaryota > Fungi > Ascomycota > Dothideomycetes > Mycosphaerellales > Extremaceae > Saxophila > Saxophila tyrrhenica. The sequence goes on along the minus strand of NW_027041756.1, from coordinate 17,562 downwards.
ACCCAATATCTCATGCATGTGGATAACAGAAATTGGAAGACTTTGATGGCTACCTTACAGTCGAGCTTTCGGCAAAACCAAGATTCACTTCCCTACTCGAACCTGGACGTCTGCAACCTCATCTCCCTATTCTCCTTCTCCTCCCTCTTCGCCTTCAGCGCCAGAGCTCTCTTTCTCTCCCCATAACATATCGCCACGACCATGCTCACAAACGATGCTCCAGCGACAACACCATACCCGGCCTTCTTCGCCGGACTCGCCACCCCGGCAAGCTGCAATCCAAATCCCCCGTTGATCATGCCGATCACAATGAGCGCTCTCCCCATCCAGATGTGCACATAAGCAAGCCGAGTGCGTCTTTTCTTATTCTGCAGCCACTGTGAGTGATGCAGCAGTCCATCACAGACCTGGAAGAAGATTACCACGACCATAAAGATTCCGATAAATGGATGGTAGTTGTGGAACAATTGTCCGGAGGAGGCAATGCGGATGCCCATGCCCATTGCGACGAACAGCATGACGTACGCTAGAATTTGGATACCGGCATGCACCCATACCAGTCGACGCTCGGAGGTCACGCGTATCAGGATCGCGCCGAGTGGGAAGAGGACGAGGATCGCGAATGAGGCGATGGTGCCGTGAGCGACGGGGAAAGCGTCGCTCGGATTCCAGTGAAGAGGAACAGACGGCAGCCCGCGCTGGATGCCGAGAGGGACATCCGCTGGAGGAGCGAGCAAGAACGGATTCAAATTTTGTCCACCTTTCGCGGGCAGATACGAGAAGTCAAAGACGCCGTGTTGACGATGCTCCTTCAAGTTCTCGTTGGGATCAGACGAATCGAGAGGCAAGCCCGGACGCGCAGCATAAACCCAGAGTCCAGAGGTCTCCATGAAATTCATCCCGCCGCCTACCCACGAGGTGCAGTCTCCACACCGGATGTTGGCGGTCATCCTGTACCCATCCACGCCCGTGCCGTCCAGAACTTCGAAATCCGCGCCGGAGTCGTATCGAGGCTCATAGTGCCCTCTACCTAGGCGAGGAGATACCGTAACGTTGCCCATGCCGTCGGCGTACATGATGAAGACCTTGGAGCCAGCCATCTGGTGGCCCAGGCCGAGGGCGACCCATTCGTAGGTGACGAGGCTGCTAATCTGGATGTAGATGTCGCCTTTGCCCGTGAAGGCTGTTTCAGTGGGGATGTTGAGGCGGTAGCAAATATCAGCCTCGGGGCAGAATTGAGAGTAGTAGGCCTGGGCGGATGCGTGTGCTGGGCGAGGAGGTCAGCAAGCATTTCGCGGCTTGGATGGAAGCGACTTACATGCTGCAGTGAGCGCGGTGGCCATTCTTCGAAGCTTCATGATTGTCCGACGCTGTACAATCGATCTTCCTTTCGAAGAGAGCGAATATTTCAAGTCTATTACAGACCGCAAAACAAAGAGGAGCTGGGCAATGGGGTAGCCACATTCCACGGAAAGCACTGCTGCCAGAGCGATGAGCCTCGTCTCACTGGAATGTCGGGAATCCTGAATATGTTCATACACATTGAGCTATCCTTGCCACTTGCCGCACTGTACAGCAGTTGTGAGGTATATCCACCAACGCCACGCTAAGCCATCAATAAAGCATCCGACGGGCAAAAAGATTGCATCACGACTTCGGGACGACGAGCAACTGCGGCTTCATGTTCAGCTTGCAGAGCTTGGCCACGCACCCGGCAAGTTGCAAATATGTCTGCACGCCTTCCAGTATCCTCATGTGGGTGAAGCCGATCTCGCGGACAAACTCCAGCTTCGTGTGCTCAGACAGTGCAGGGATGGTTTTAGTGACCTTGAACATGGTTGAGATGATGTCGTGGGAGGAGTAGCCCAGATCCCTATACTTCGATTAGCACACGTTCAACAAGTTGCACGCAGAAGCACTCACCACAGCTCCTTCAGTGAATCCAAAGCATCGTCAATCTTCTGCTCCTGACAACTTCTGATCATTGCCTGAACCTTGACAGGATGAGGGCTGTCGACGACCCGAAACACATTATCCCCGTTAACGAAGCCGAAGCCCGCATGGGTACTCTGCAGATTGTTGATCGCCTGTCGCATATCACCCTCTGCACTGAAAACCAGCGCCGCAATTCCATCGTCGCTATATTGTACATCCTCCGCCTGACAGATCTGGTAGAGTCTCTTCACTACCTGCCCATCGGTCAACCGTGAATATCTGAGTATGGCGCATCTTGACTGCAGCGGCTCGATGATCTTGTTGCTCTGATTGCACGCAAACGCGAATCGTGTCGTGCCCGAGTAAATCTCCATCGTCCTTCTCAGCGCCTGCTGCGCACCAGACGTCATGCTGTCCGCTTCATCCAGGATTACGAGCTTCTGCCTCCCCGCCGGCAGCGTCACCTTCTTCTGCGCAAATCCCTTGATCCTGTTCCGCACGACATCGATACCGCGCTCGTCACTGGCGTTCAGCTCGAGGACGGCTTCCTTGTAGGCGTCCCCGAGGAGCTGGCGAGCGAGGCAGAGGATGGAAGTGGTCTTGCCAATGCCGGGCATGCCGCTGATGATGACGTGGGGCATGTTGCCGTCGCGCGCGATGATCTTGAGCCGCTCGATGGTTTCGTTGTTGCCGACAATGTCGTCGAGGAAGACGGGGCGGTACTTTTCGACCCTGTGGAGTGGTTAGATGGGTTTTGATATTGGGTGATGTGACATACCATGGCAGCTCGTAGTTTGACGGCGCGCCATTTGCGTGTGATTTTACACCATTTGCGGCGTCCTTGGAGGACTCTGCTATAGCCATATTGAGGACGGGTTGGTGTTGGAACTGCGGCGAAAATCAAAGTCCAGCAGCGGAGACGCGTTTCAATTTGGACAACGCGACGGTCACGTGCTCTCGTGGAGCATTCCAACCTTATCTCTTAACCTTGCATCTCGATCATCTTTTCGACACCCTACCGATGCTCCTTTGGCTTTGATGAAGAGTATGATGGATCTGGATACGATAGACACCTTCCACACTAGTTGATGTGGCGCAAAAGGTTGAGTACCTCGTCTGAAGACAACCTCGTTGAGCAACATGCTCTCCTTGCGCCGCTACTCGCTCTACGCTGGTATAGCAATCTGTGTTATAATCATCTTCACGTACTACCGAGAACCAATCATCTCACGGACGCCTCTGAAGTCACAAATACCACTGAAGACTGGCCCAACCCCGTTCAAAGGCTCTAATCAGCTCTCAGACGCCAACTTCAGCTGGGAGCAGGTACCTGTGCGGTATCCGGTGAAGAAGCTGACTCAGTTGCCTACGGCCAAACCGAAGAAGTTGCCAAAGGTTCAGTTTGACTTCGCATCTCATCCCGAGACCGACGAGGAAGCCGCTTGGCGAAAGGAGAGGCTAGCGGCAGTCCAGCAGACATTCGAACGCTGTTGGAAAGCCTACCGGGAGCATGCCTGGGGTCATGATGAGCTGGCACCTATCTCAGGTGGAGCGAGGGATGGTTTTGGTGGATGGGCCGCAAATGCGGTTGACAATCTCGACAACCTCTGGATCATGGGGATGAAGGATGAGTTTGAAGAAGCCGTCAAGTTGGCCGAGACGATTGACCTGAGGAAGTGCACGCTGCAGCAGGTCAATGTGTTTGAGACGACGATTCGACACTTGGGTGGCATGCTGTCTGCATACGATCTCAGTGGGGACGAGAGACTTCTTACGATAGCAAAAGAGTTTGGCGACATGCTAATCGTGGCATTCGACACGCCAAACCGAATGCCGATCACGAGATGGTTCTGGAGCAAGGCATTGGACGAGCCGCAGGTGGCGGACCATCATGTTCTGGTGGCCGAGATTGGCAGCTTGACGATGGAGTTCACCAGGTTGTCAATGCTGACTGGCGACCCAAAGTGGTACACCGCTGTCGAGCGGATCTTGGGCCACTTGGATGCACAGCAGGAGAAGACATTGCTACCCGGCATGTGGCCCGTCACTGTCAACGCACAAACTGCCGATTTTGCCAGCGACTCGCTCTTCTCTTTGTCTGCTATGGCTGATTCTACCTATGAGTATTTGCCCAAGATGCACGCTCTTCTCGGAGGCATCGATGCGAGGTATGAGAAGCTCTACGATTCAAGCATGGCCACTGCAATTGAGTACAATCTCTGGCGGCCAATGACGCCCGATAATGCCGATATACTCATCTCGGGCAACATTCGCAAGCAGAACAGGAACTTGGATCCTATCCTGGATCCCCAGGGTCAACATCTTGTCTGCTTTGCGGGCGGCATGTTTGCGTTGGGTGGTAAATTGTTCGACAATCCCGCTCACGTCGATATTGGCAAGAAGATCACAGACGGCTGCATCTGGACTTACGAGGCGATGCCGCTCGGCATCATGCCTGAAGTCTTCCGTATGCTCCCTTGCGATTCTCGCTTGGAGTGTGAATGGAACGAGACAGCCTGGAAGGACGCAGTGAAAGAAGAAAGTCCAGACTCAAATGCGGATGCAGACTCGCTGATCGCATTGAATCGGCTGCCCAGAGGATTTGTGCAGCTCGCAGACCGGAGGTACATACTTCGACCCGAGGCGATTGAGAGCGTCTTCATCCTATACCGGATCACGGGGGAGCGGTATTTGTTGGAAGCGGCTTGGAAGATGTTCTCGGCCATCACTAGCGTGACAAAGACGGACTTGGCGAACGCTGCGTTGCGCGACATCAGCTTCTCGAAAGAGGATCTTGCAAATGGCGAGGAGATTAGGCTGGATAGCATGGAGTCCTTCTGGATGGCGGAGACGTTGAAGTATTTCTATCTGATCTTCAGCGAGCCGGATGTCATCAGTCTCGACGAGTTGGTGTTCAACACTGAGGCGCATCCGATGAAGAGGCGGCTGCCGAAGTGAGGACTTACATGGTTGAAAACATCAAAGGTTTCTACTACGAAGGCCGTATAATAACGGGCCGCCGACATCCCGCGAACATGCCCTTCCGCACTGACCGCGTTGTTTGTCTGTTGGACTCATCCGACGGCGTGCTCAGCATGTCAAGCCAACCTGGGTGCAATTGCAGGTGGGCAGACATGGGCCATGCACGTAAGCAGGGCGGGGACCAGCAGAATGACAATATGTTCGGCTGCATCGGCGGATCTGCAACACTGCCGACATACTGGTCCGAGAATAGTTTTGTCATGGCTGACGTCGCACTGCGATGGCATCGGGGCGATAGGTCGAAAAGAGTTTCGAAGGCACGAGTCTCGCGAGTGTACTTTGCAACGTCTTTCACAATCTATGACTGCAGAAGGGATGAGGTCGCCCCGAGGATCCACCACCACGAGATGATGTCGTGGTTGTCCGCAGAAGCCAGATGGAGCCAGATCTGCCGCTAGAAAGCTTGTTCGCCAGCCACGTCCGGGGACTGCGTAATCGCTGGGGAGGGACGATGGAAGAGGATGGCAGGTACGATGCAGGTTTGCACGATAATGCGGTTGTAGCATAGACATAACCAACACATATTTGTCTTCATCCACCATCTCCTCGTTGTTCTTTGGGGCCAAACCGGGCTATTCATAGCCCACAGCAACAGGAATCATCTTCAGATCTGGGTTGCGGCTGTGTCGGCGTCTCGCCCATCGCCACGCCGCAAGAGGGTCTTTCTGGGTCCACGACTCGACTTGCGTACGCCAGCTCCATCTAAGCACTTCTTCTGCGCCGCGTCATAGCCGCGCTCGTGATGGAGTAGCCCAGGGTGTCTGAACAAAACCGCTTGACTTCGCCGCTCGTTCAATCGTTAGCATTTTCTTACTATTAACATTCCATTGCACCACCACCTAGTCATGAGGACGACCACCATCGCTGCGCTTGCGAGCGCCTACGCCTTGTCGACCAGCGCCATCAAGCTGGCACCTCGAAGAGAAGGAATTGAACCAAGAGTGGTGGAGCACGAGATACAGCGCCGCCATGTCCCCAATCCTCTACAGTCAGATCGCGATCGAAGGATGCGCAAGAGACAATCCTCAGACAACACGGTCATGGTCCCGCTCGCGAACGAGGAGACGCTGTATTTCATGGACATCACCATTGGATCGCCACCCCAGGATTTGCGCATGCACATCGACACGGGCAGTAGTGATCTCTGGGTCAACACGCCCGACTCACAGCTTTGCCAGCGGAGAGGTGACCTCTGCGACGCCGCTGGGACGTACAACGCCAATTCGAGTTCGTCCTACTCCTACGTCAACTCCGACTTCAACATCACGTATGTTGATGGCTCAAATTCTCGCGGAGACTACGTGAGCGACACCGTCCGGTTCAACGGCGTCACACTGCGCAACCAGATCTTCGGCATTGGCTATTCCAGCGACTCGCGGCAGGGAATTTTGGGCATTGGATATCCGATCAACGAGGTCATCACACAGTATGGACACCAACCCTATCCGAACATTCCATACAACATGAGGAACAAGGGCTACATCAACACACCTGCCTACAGTCTCTGGCTGAACGACCTGGATGCAAATAAAGGTTCCATCCTATTCGGAGGCGTTAACACCGCCAAGTACACCGGAGAGCTCCAAACCATTCCCATCATTCCTATCGACGCTGGAGCTGCGGATATCTACGCCGAGTTCGTTGTCGCCATGACGGCCGTGGGCTCAAACGGGAACTCTGGCAGGTTCGCCAACAACATTGCCATCTCCGCTCTGTTCGACTCCGGTACCAGCCTTATGTACCTCCCCAACTCCATCTGCGAGGACATCTACGATGCCGTTGGCGCGCAGTATGACAGCACTCAGGGGGGTGCGTTCATAGACTGCTCGGCTGCGGATCAAGATATCACCATCGACTTTACTTTCTCCGAGCCTACCATTCGGGTTCCCATGAATGAGCTTGTCCTTACTGCGGGCATCCAGAACAACCAGCCTGTCTGTATTCTCGGCATTGTGCCTTCCGGAGGCAATACTGCATTACTCGGCGACACATTCTTGAGGTCGGCGTATGTCGTATACGATATGGCGGGTAACCACATCTCGCTTGCGCAGACGGACTTCAACAGCACAGAGAACAACATTCAGGAGATTGAGCAGAACCGCGCGGTACCCAGCGCGACCAACGTGCAGAACCCGGTGACCTCGGTTGCGGTTGCATCGGCAGGAGCAAGGATCGAGACTGGCTTCGGAGGTGGTGCGAGTAGTACTGGCGCCGCTGTGCCCGCAGCAACGAAGGGAGCAGGTTTCAATCTAGCGATGCTTGGGGCAGCTGGAGCGGCGGTGTTTGCGCTTTAGGAAGGCGCAGACAGTGGCACAATATGATGTTTAGCGCTGGCGTTTGGGATGTACAGCTTTGGAAATCATCATGGGAGGCATTGCATCTGCATTGTTAGAAGGATAGATCATGACCCGCAAGGGATGTAGATGATGTACGATCGCTTATGCATACAACATTCACACATCACCCGCTCGTTGGTACGATGGTATGGCCAAGATCTAAAAGTTCGTGAAATGTGTTCTTCGCAATGTTCTTGAACCAAAGCCGTATTTAAACATGTACACTGCCACTCCTCCTACAGCGCCAAGTTGTAGGTATAATCATCCTCCATGTTCTGACTTATCCAAAGCACGACCGTACTGTGTCAACCGCCGTGTTAGCAAGCCTTCCTCGTTTGTCGCATGCTCGGCCTCCTGGTCTCGTATGTGGCACTCACCTCAACATGACTCCTGCATTCCCAACAACACAAGCAATCCCAAACCAGAGTGCTGGCATCTCCGCTCCCTTGACCACATACTTCAGCACGCACACCGTCACTCCCCCCGCCAGCCCACCCGCCATCGCCGCAAAGCCCATGAACAGCACCACTCTTGCTTTCCACGCCACCCCGTCATCCCCGCTGTATGAGAAGCCGTCGCCGGAGAGACGAGTCTTGTCTATGCTGTTGATGATGAGCAGGCCGAGGAGGGAGAAAATGCCGGGGATCCAGTCGATGAAGGTGACGTTGAAGAGGGAGCCGTTGAGCGGGGAGTGGGAGTAGGTTGCCGCGTCGATTTGGAGGAAGAGGGCTAGGGAGAACTGTAGAAGAATATAATATCAGTCCCACTGCTCTTGCGAGCATTGTAGCTGGGTGAAAGGCATACCAATGCGCCGGCCGCGTAGACGCCTGCGGTGCGGGTGGTTGCGCTGTTGAGCCAGGCGGGCTTGGGGAAGCGGAAGAGGCGTGATTCGGACATGACGGTTTGTGCGACACGGGTGTCAGATTGTGGCAGGCGGTTGGGGAGCTTCGATGCTCGTAGTGGAAGTGAGTTGACGCTGCCTTGGAGGCTGGTAGATCTGGGCGAAGCGGCTCGGAACATCCTTTGGCCGACGTTGCGTCAACTTCGAATCAACCAAGATCACTCAATACCATGCAACATGCACATACAGATGGACAGACAGATGGAGATGGGTTGTATACGGACTGCAATGTTTCTATTCGGCTAGAAGATTTGTATAGCACTACGTGGTCGCTCAGTGGAATCGTGGTATTCCGAAGTCGAGTCTTTCGGTGCAGCCCGGCCCATCTATTTCGTGCATGCACGCCTCTCACACTCCATTGCTTTCGCTGGATGGGCTTGGAGTTTCCTGCTTCTCAGCCAAGCTGTCCTCTGTGATGAGGCCCCTGCCGGCATGAGCTACGACGAGGCACCACGCTGCCAATATGATCATGCTGGGGCTGTCAGTATCTTATGGACCGCTGGTAGAATCTGGTACTCACACTCCTTCTAGCGCAATGAACAGAGGCTGATCACGCAAACCGGCATTTGAGTGAGTGTACCCTTCATTCAGCTCATACACCCGCTGCAACGTATCAGTAGTGCTGCGTGTGGGCATTAGGGCGTGACTTACATATGAACAGCGAGCCAAGATGAACAAGGTGGCCAGTCCAAGGAAACCGACAAACACCTTGAATCTGGTCGTAAGGGATTGTCGCCAGACATGTCGACTCCGAAATGCGTAATCGGCACAGGCGACGATGTAAAGGACCAGCGTGGCGACTTGGAACGACAGTCCTGCGAGTGCAATATCAACACCGGCTTGGGATGTGCCGTGTGACGTTGATGATAAGCCTCCACCGACAGCCTGGAGAACCAGAGCGACCAGATCGCAGGTGATGAAAGTGTTGTAGTAGTATCTTCCCGGGAAGCGGGACGCCTTTGGAGAGATGTACTTAATGATCCGGCTGAGCATCACGTATACTGCCGCGGAGAAGAAGACAGGCCCGATGGTGATAAGAACTACGTGCATGTCAGTCGCGCTGTGCTTTGTTCATTGTGATTACAACTCACCAATCTGCATGGTAAAGCCAGTCTGGTTCCAAGGATTCTGCCACATGATAATACGTCCGCCGTACCCAAGCATCTCAGTAAAGATTCCAATGAGCATCGTTGTCATAAAACCACGTCTCTTGTGCTTCAATCCTAGGTATATCTGAGCGATGGCGCAGAGACCGTAGAGGGCGATCAAGAGGCCCGAAAAGGGTAGACTGGCACGGTATCCGTACACGCTGAGCTCGACCGGGCACGGAGGGAGGGTGCAGTTCAGCAGAGGGCCAGCCCAGACGAAGACCTGGCCATTAGGAGCAGTGTAGAGTGGAGTCAGATCCGGAAGCCAGGTAACGTTCATCCGCACGTAGTCTTCCAGAGTGAGCGTAGACACGATGAAGTATTCTCGGGAGGATTGCGATGTTGGGGCCTGGTCGACGGCTGGTCGTGGTCGCTTTGCTCAGTGGAGCTACAGAGACGGCGACAACAGGCTCGGCCGTGCATCATATATAGCCACTCTCCGTGTTTTCATCCGGCCATGCAGCAGCATTGCGGGAGAGATGGAAGACGATCCGTGCAACCGCACGACGGGCTCCAGGCTCCTTGGGTCCACGGTATGGTGGGCGAGATATGAAGCGGCGCGATGTGGTCCACGAGCCTCGAATTCCCTATCTGCATCAGAATGCGCCTTGCCAATTGTAGAGCCATTGCACGAGTCGCACGTGGTGGCGAGCCTTTCCAGAAATGCTTGAATCACGAAGCTTGCATCGCATCAACAAGGTAGGCCAAAACGGGTTCCAATGCACGAGAACTGCAAGGGTTGGTTCGGCCGCCCAGCCACCAAAAAACGTAAAATTTAGTGGAAGCTACTGCATATCAGCAGTTCTCGACAAGAACAGACCTTTCCATTGCATGTCGTTGGATCCAGTCGGCAAGACACCAATCGTCTCTTCGGAGATTTGGCCCGGTTTCCACTTTTGAAGCGTAGTGAACATCAAGCAACTGACGGCCGAAGACACCAGTCCTCCTGGCAGATATGGCTTGAGATGCGCTTGCAGTGTACTCGCAGGGACAACTGGGACATCAAGGCGACGGCTCATCCATCGACACACTATGGTTTATTTCTCATCAGAACACTGCCCTACCTCAGCGATCTGGATTCACTGTGATCGACTGCTCGGGAGGCTGGGACTCTTGTAGGATGGAGTGATAGCGGAGTAACGGTTCGCCAATCTGGCCAACGGCTTGGACGTCAGTACAGGTCGACAACGACGTCACCACAAGAATGAATGCCAGTGTACACGATCGCGCGCCGCTTCTTACTGACGGAAAGACCGGGTGTCGAGAGCTGAATGGGAGACTACGCTCTGGCCAGAGCAGTGATTCTTTCGCCCTGGACCATTCGAACGGCCGCAGGTTCTCACTCCCAGCGCCTTCTTGTAAGGCTAACGTAGCATCGGGAGGCGCTTCTCAGCTTTCTCCTACAGATGAGTAGGGTACTTGTAGAGCCAGTAGAACAGTAACGCTCGAGCTAGATAGTCACAAAAAGCGTAGACTAAGCCATGGAGATAGCAAACGAGATGGACCGCCGGAGGATGCGCCCCTTCGAAGCACCATTGCACATACCGAGAGGTCTAACACGCAGAAGGCTCTTGAGTGAGAGCTGTTTCGTGCTGTGTAGGTGTCGTCTGATGGAGATTGGCGAGAAGTTGGGCCGCTATTGATGTCGGTGGCGATATCAACGGAAATCAGACGGAGAAGCGTTGTATCGTACATGCGTCACTGACTGCTAGTCGGCACGGCCTTGATGTCGCCCCAAGATCGCATTTTGGTCTGCTTCTGCTCAGCCGCCACACTCGTTCCATCTGGTAAGAACTGCCTCCAAAGCTGGAACAGCCTCCTTTCCTCTGTCTGCCGATCAATGTTCGACATGACTCTCGTCCTCCATGGTGTTGTGACCGCATGCGAGAACTCGTCGGAGCCATACACCACATCTGCATCCTCCCATTCATGACACGCCAGAAATCTTGCGGTTTCACTGAATTGACCATTTCGTGGATCCTTCTCATCGACAAGCACCCATCTTGTACTTCGTAGCCAGCCAGGACATTTCGACAGTAGTGGAACATGCTCCTCTTCGTACCACTTGTTGAACTCGTCGTCTGTGAGATCGGTGCTCTTGTCCGGATGGACGGCCACGTGGGTCATGGCGCGAGGCTTGCCGGATGCGCAGTAAGTGGCATATTCCGTGCACGTCTTGTCGCTCAAGAGATTGTACACCCGCCTGGAGAGGTCGGAGAACATGGTGGTCTCGTCATCGCCGTCGTTGAGCCGTGCTTGCTTGTAGGCGTCGGTTTGGAGTGCAGAGGCGTCGTTGAGCTCGTAGGTAGCGAGCCAACCAGGTCTGCTGTCGTCTGTAGCGACCCAGCGCGCGACTTGGTGGACTCCTGGGCAGCGAGCGCGGCTCGGGGCGTGGACGTTGTCGTACCACGTGTTGAAGTGGTCCTGGGGTTGGGAGGGGTGTGGGGTGGTGAGGGCGTAGAGGATGGCCGGGGTTTTGTCGGTCATGGTGCTTGACTGAGTTGAGGTGGGGGCGAGTACCTTATAGAGACGTGTATGTTGTCGGATTCGGTATCATACCTTAGGTAGTCTACTGGCAGAATCAAGCACTGATCTGATGAGGCCTACATGTACTCATCGAGCTGCAGTGAGGGACCCTGATACGGCCAGGTAGGGTTAATAATAAGCTTTCTAGAGCTCCTGTATACCTCAAGAGGTTCTTCTGTTCTTTCCGATTACTGCCTACCGTACGTGTGCCGACACCAGGTGACGAGGTAAGTCTCCCCTACACTATGTCAGCAGACACCATCCGGGCGCACAGCAAATCGAGGACTGGCTGCCTACGCTGCAAAAGGCGCAAGGTCAAGGTACGTCGCCTCGGAAAATCTGCTGTCGCCCTTTCCTTTGCATGGCCGCCGCTCGTAGCAGAGGATTAGGTTGGTTGCGACTTCAAAATTGAGCTTCCTCGGGCATCAGAACACTGACGTACGGCCGCCTCACCAGTGCGATGAAATTCGGCCGCGCTGTACCGCATGCAATCGCCGCGACGATAATTGCGTCTACCCTTCACCCTTTGCGGCGGGAAGCAATGGCAACGGCAGTGGCACAGCGGGGGAGGACGACTCGTCACGAGCATGTTCCAATCTCTCGAGTTCCCGCAGTCCCGAATCTGGGCCGTCGTCCGCACTGGCATCCATCCTCAAGAGCGACACCGATCTGGCCACCCGGAGGACTCTCGCTCATAGCCTGGACCAGCACGACCTGCGCCTCCTGTGGCACTATATGCGCAAAGTAGCACCACTCGACGCCAGCGACCCGCTGATTGTCGAGATCCGGCAGGACGATTTTGTCCAGGAGGCCCTGCAATACCCCTTCATGATGGAGGCGCTTCTCAGCATGTCCGCCCTGCATCTCCGAGCGTGGAGGGACCGAACGGCAGACTGGGCGCTCGTTGCAGAGCTAAAGAAGTCACGCGCTCTAAAGGGCTACATCTCTACCCTGACCGACGTCACGGACGACAATGTGCTTGCTGCTTTTTGCTGTTCCACTATTCTACCGATCACGTTCCTAGCGAGCTCTGCCCCGGACATGGCGGCCACCGCAACCCCCCCAGGCGACGTCGTTCAAGCCATCTGCACACTCCTTCGTCTGCAATGCGGCATTGGTGCTGTTATGAGGACTTTCAAGACCGATCGACTGTGGGAGTCGAGAGTATGCAAGATGATGACGAGAGCGTCTCAAGCGAAGCCAACAGACTTGCCCACCGAGACGACGGAGGCTCTTGCACACCTGCGCTCCACTCTCAAGGACACACGACACCAGCTGACCGACTACGGAGGGATATATCTGAGCGCTGTCTGCCATCTCGAACGATGTCTGGCGCTCCTGTCTTCAAATCCCGCGGATATCGACATCGACGCCGAGCACGTCTTCGGCTGGCCAGTTCTGTGCGGCGAGCTGTATGTTGAAGCGCTGGTCAGTAAGCATCCCCCAGCGCTCGCCATTCTTGCATGCTATGGAGTTGCGCTGCACCATTTGAGGGCACTCTGGTTTATAGGGGACTGGGGACAACATATCGTACACGCCACTTCTACGTATTTGGACTCTACGTGGAAATTTGCGACATCGTGGGCGCGGAGACATGTCGAGGGCTAGTGCATTGGATTCCGCAATCTACATAGAACAAACAAGCTCTGTATTGGTGAACAGCGTTCACTTTGAGTGCGAATCAGCTCTCCGCAGGACCGTGAAGCCGATGCAAGCAGGGAAAGACTTTCGTCGCCCACTTGAAGTCTTTACTGGTTCACAGTGCGGCGCAGCAATGCTCATCTGTGGCGCAGCCATACTCACTCCGCTACACGCAGGGGTCCACCAGTGTGTTCAATGGCTCAGGCGTGTCCAGCTTCGCGCTCTGCAGCCTCTTGTCAGATATCGATCCGACTGCCCGGAATCTGAAATAGGAAGACGGTGGGGTAGCAGGATTGCAGGATGTCATGAAAGTGCGGAGTGACAGGAAGCATATCAATCAAGCCGGCTCGCTCTGAATTGCAGATGCCTTCTCGTTCTTCTGCTTCCCCAGACGAGCGCTCTTTCCAATGTTCGTCGCCGTGCCCAGCGCAAAACACCCATCCTGACATGTCGGCCACTCCTCCGGGCGCAACCAAAACATCGCCTGCTCAGAACGACCCGACCGCGCACCCTTGAAGTCGAAGGGATCGAGAAGCCTCTGCGACCTTGTACGATCGTCAATCCATCCCGGACCCATCCTCTCGGTCTGCCCATCAGGGTCCAAGAACCTCCTGTGCTCGATCGGCAAAAAGCGGCCGGGGTGGAAGAAATTGAGCCAGTAGGTATACAGAACCATTGGCGCAGCCTCGAAGACGTAGAGGAACCACTCGTTGTTTGCGATTGGGCCGCAGTGGTATTGTTCGCATTGCGGGCCGTAGCTCAGGAAGGTCTCGACGGCGCGGAAGATGCAGCGAGCGAGAATCAGGAAGCTGGTGCCGTAGAGAGTGTAGCAGACAGTTCGGATGTTGGAGGTGAGCATCCCACTCCGGACGCAGCGTCGGTGGATGATGGCGACCATGGTGATGAAGCTCATCTCAATACATGCTTGCAGCAAGAGAGCGACCGCCATCAAAGTGCCTCCCACGACGTATCGTGAGGTTCCAGGCTGCGCAGGCACTGCCTGGCCCGCTCCGATTCCGGTTAATGTTTCGACGGTTACGCCAAGGACGATGTAGAAGACGAAGACGCGGGATGGATTGAGGAGAGCATGCATGGGCAAATAATGCATCAACCGACCCAAGACGTTGTACTCTGCTGCCGCGTAGATTGGCGGTCCGGCGAGGATCATAACAATTTGGGCAATGTAGAGGCCGAGACTTTGGGCATAGTGCGTCGACACGGTACGGACGACCCAGCCGGTCGCGAAGACGGTGCCGCCGTAGAACATGAAGAAGGTGATGTGTCAGTAGGCGTAGCGGCTTGGATGATGGTCAACATCTCAAGCTCGTTGGAGGGAGAAGGAGGTTGCTCACAAGTTCTGCCAGACATGACCGACAAGGGACACGGCGATGATGCAGGCAAAGACGATGGGCAGTGCCTGGTTGGGCGAGTAGGCGTAGAGGCTGTATTCTGGATGATGCCACCGCGATCGTCAGCCAATGTCAATGCCATTGTTTAGCGGAGGCAGGCAGCCTGACTTAGTACATACCGTTATCGTTTGTGTTGCTCATCGTTGTCGACTTGGCGTTGGCTTGCAGCGATAATGAAGACTGTTGATGACGACGTCTGAGTTTGTGGAACTTACCGAGCAGTCGAGATCCCCAGTGGTCGCCATAATAATTTTATATATACATCTGTCGAGGCGCTGCATCGTGACGGAGGGCAAGAGGGCTGAGAAGGAGAGTGGTCGATCTAGATTTCATGAACCTCGCAACCTTGTCGCCGGGCTAATCCCAATCTGGAGCACGATCCGAGGTGCGAGATGCGAGGCCTCACTCTGTTCGCATGCCGCACCACACTCTCATTCTCACCAGGCACGGCGAAATCAACATCAGCCATTCTCATCTTGGCGACTCGCAGTCCCAAGCCGGAGCACTGCCAACCGTCTTCGCGGTCTTCAGGCGGCAGACCAAGAGGCCGGGTCTTCCTCTACCCGTCCGCGGAGCGAACAAACTCCTGCAATGGCAGCCGCCACAGAACAACACACTCTCTTTTATAGAGTCGGCCATCTCCTTCCATTTGCAAGCGTGCCCATTTCGTCATCGCAAACAGCCGCATATGCATCCCCGTTGAACCATCACCGTAGCTCGCTAGGGCATCTACAACACCCCCCCAGCAGCATCTGATCGACTCTCAACATGAAGCTCCTCTCACATCGCTGGCGCCGGCAGGATGACACCAAGCAAGGCTGTCAGGACTCCTCCAAAGACGAGAAGGGACCCGCAGACGAGGGTGACAGCGACAAGTTCAATACGCTTGAACTCACTGACTTCCAAAGGCAGACCGTCAAGGCCCAGGCTTTCACCGAAGACGACACCGCCAAACCCCAAGGACTTCTCGCCGTCTACCGTTACGCCAGCCGCCTGGAGCTGCTCATTGTCGGCGTGAGCATAGTCGCCTCCATGGGAAGCGGGATCCCCATTCCTCTCATGATCGTTATCTTTGGCCAATTCTTTGGCAACATTTCCAGCGAGGGAGTGGGTGCCGGAAATGCGGCCTCCCAGCCCTCTAGCTTCATCCCGGGCGGCAATCGTACCGACTTGATCCTTTACCTCATCTACCTCGCCATCGCAGAGCTGGTACTCACATTCATTGCGACCGCGGGGTGGCAGCATACCGGCAGACGCCTGGCCCGCAAGGTCCGTGAACGTTACCTCGCGGCGCTCCTACGCCAAAACGTGGGCTTCTTCGACACCTTCGGAACCGGCAAGGTCACCTCCCACATCACCGCCGACATGAACGCTATCCAAGAGGCAAACTCGGAAAAGGTCGGCTTGACGATTCGCACTTTAGCTACGGTCATTGCGTCGTTCGTGGTGGCCTTTGTCCAGTATTGGGCGTTGGCGCTCATCCTCTCCTCGAGCCTGCTCGCTATCATGCTGGTCGGCAGCGCCATTGGTCTCCCAATGAAGAAGTACTCCGACGGCGCCGCCGACGCTACCTCGCAAGCGAGCATTGTAGCCGAGGAAACGTTCGCCGCCATCAAGACCGTATCAGCACTCAACATGCAACAAAGGCTTACCCAGCGGTATCGAGCGCCGGTCATGCTCGCCTCGACCGCCTCATCCGGATCCAAAGCTATGCTGGGACTGATTCTGGCCGCGGCGATGGGCATCGTGAACCTTATGTACGGGCTGGCTTTCTGGCAAGGCAATCGTTTCGCCCAAAGCGGCTCTTCCATCGACCTCTCTGGGATCTTGATCACGCTTCTGGCAGTCATCACTGGCTCTTTTACTCTCGCCTCCATCGCCCCCAACTTCCAGGCGTTTGTGGCCGGCTCCACCGCAGCGGCTGCGGTATTCAAGGTCATCGACCGGGTCTCACCGATCGATGTCTCGGCCGAGGGCGGTCAAGATGCAAGCCAGATCAAAGGAGAGATAGAGTTTCGCAACGTCCACCTGGTCTACCCTTCTCGACCTGACATTGCAGCCCTGCGCGGCTTTGACCTTCATGTGCCGGCTGGCAAAACCACTGCGCTTGTCGGACCAAGCGGATCGGGGAAGACCAGTGTCGTCGGTCTGCTTGAAAGGTTCTACAACGCCATCGAAGGATCCATCACCATCGACGGGATGGACATCAGCCAGTACCATCTCGCCAGCCTCCGACGGCAGATCTCGCTTGTCAGTCAGGAGCCGACACTGTTCGGCTACAGCATCTATGAGAACATTGCCTTTGGGTTGCCAGAAGTGGAGGTCGCCAGCATGTCCAAGGCGGAGCTCGACGAACGCGTGAAGAGCGCTGCCCGCAAGGCGCACGCCGAAGGCTTCATCACTTCTCTCGCAAAAGGTTATCAGTCGGTCATTGGAGGTGTCGGCGTGTCCCTTTCTGGTGGCCAACGGCAGCGTGTGGCCATTGCCCGTGCCATCATCTCCAACCCGCGCATACTCCTGCTTGACGAGGCTACATCCGCGCTGGACACGGATAGTGAGAACGAAGTTCAAGCGGCTCTGATGGAGATGGCCCGTGAGGGTTAGGGTTAGGGTTAGGGTTATGG